>NC_089851.1:36819469-37127650 GCF_036373705.1 Amia ocellicauda | reverse complement strand
CATCTATAATGAATATTTCAAATATATTGATATTTCACATCAAGAACAAATTACTCCACAACTGTGACCGGAGGTAAAGACAATCAGTGGGGGTGGGGTGGGGGGTTACACAACCAGCAAACTTTCCCAAGGACATAGCATGAAGCATGATTAACCTTGAAGATTTTTCACACCGCATATAACCACGCACAGATGAACTTCAGAAAACGAACTACGCTCCCAGTGCTCGTCTACAGACACTCGGTCAACCATAGCAACACATATTAGTTATTTTGTTGATAGATTTACCTAAGGTTGGCTACTGTTAATTATAAAATTACATTATATATAATAGAATGTTACAAACTCAAAGCAGTGTCCCAACAGAGTGCAGCACAGAGTATAACACCTTAACACAACAAATGAGGCCTGTGAAGGCACAATATACTGTTACATTGATGTTTCAGGCTCAATGTGGATTAGGAATAAGACAGGCGGATGAGTAAACCTCTTTGGTAAAGTTAACCAAAATAACTTTTACTCCCAAATTAAATCAACACACACAAACTGGACCCAAAATTAAAATAACAACTTCCAATATATAAATAATAGCTGTAACAATATACTTTTTCATTAGCCCATGTATTACTTCTGCTTCTTTCAAAGTTGCCGTCTTCAACGTTCATCATTTCATTCATAGAGTAAATTTCGAATAGAATTAACTAGTTCTACAAAAACCCTGTCCATATAAAGAGAATTCTATATACAAGTCAATAGAGCTAAAGTCAAAACCACGTGCTGAACAAGGATGAGTTCTGGAAGCTTCCGTTATTACGTGAAACCCACAGAGAAAAGGATTTCAGAGCATTCTAGAACATTCTATTACCGCACAAGAATGTGATTTATTTAAATGTCTAGTTCGAAGAACTTCCTAATGTCAAAACCCAGTACAATACACACACAAATCACAAAACTTTAAAAGCTTTGTGACAAAGCAGACCACAAATAAAATTAGATAAAACCATCAATCTGAGAGCATTTGTCAAATTCTTCTGAGCCTGGGATGTTGTGCAGCAGTGTCATTTCTCGTTCCCAAGCCCAGCCCAGCCCATCCCAGCCCATCCCATCCCTCGTTTCTGAACATTGTGAACTCCAGGGGGTAGGAGCCTGTGATTTCAAAGATGTATTTTTTCAGCGATTACTCTTGTTTAATAAATATTGTTCAGAACGCAATACTTATTATTGAATACAATATTTTCAGAGATTACTGAGCACTGATTCAGTTTAGACAAAATTGTAAAGATTCCAGTTGGTTTAACTGAGTTAAGACAGGGGGTGTGTTCTCAATTAATCCTGTGCTATAAACACAAATATTCCAGTGCATTTTGCAAAAACAAGAAACTGATGTATTATGCAGCCAGCAGCATATTGTTGAGATACTGTTGCCTGTAGAGGTGTGTGTGTGGTGTGTTTGTCTTAGTGCTGCCTGCGATGGACTGGCTAGGGGTTACCCTGTACCCTGCCTTGTGCCCTGTGTCCACCAGGTTCTGATCCAGCCCACTGTGACGCTGTAATGGATGAAGTTATTGATGGATGAATCTGGCCCAATAGCCACCCACCTACGGCACTATTCATATTAATAAAAGTCCATGTCTATAAACAAGTGCATCGGGCAATCGATGATAGTGTGAGTTCATCAACTAATAAATGTATCTGGTCAGGAAATAAGTTCATCATCATCATAGAAAGAAATGACATGACAACTCTTAACGTATCAGTAATCAGAACCAAGCACAGCCCTTCTGAGATACCTGTAGTATCAATGTGCACTTATTTTTAAATAAACCAGCAGTTCAATTACCAATGATTAGTGAGGGCTGTTTTTTGAGACAAATATAATACTGGCTTGAACCCTAGATCTGCAAGAATAATACTATACATGAACATTTCCATGAGGAAGAAAAACTATGTATGTAATACACATTAAATGTATGTACTGGAGGCAGGATACACATCTAGATCGTATGAGAATTTGTACTTATCTGCCAATAACATGCTATCCTTTCCCAATCCAAAGTGGTACTAAACATAATGGCAAACAGAGAACATAAGAAATTTTATATGAAACATATATTGCTGAAGCAAAATAATACAGTAGAGAATGTGCCAGAATCTTCCAGCAATATAAATAACATTTAGATGGGTAACAAAGTGAATTCCCTATTGTCATTAGAAAGTAAACCAATTTCGAGAACAGGAATAAATATAAGTATATATAAGAAAATTGTTGTGTAGGCTTATACCTTTTATTGAAACATTTAGGCTAGTCATCAAAAGATGCTACTTAGAACCACTGAATCAAAGACACTTTAAGAGAATGACTTTTTATTTGATTGGGACTGCAGCATCTATTATTTATTCTTAATTTATTCTTCACAAAACTAATGATAGCAATTTTGTTTAATGAGCAAAATAATCTTTAGTTCAATTAAAAAAGCAAGACAAGATGGTGAAAGACTAAATTGTATTTACTACCAAAGCAATGATGTCAATCCCACACTTAAATTACATGACAGTTAACTTAGTTATTATTATTTAATTATTATTATTGTTGTTGTTTCTTAGTTGTTGCATATCTGCTCACTGCAATCTGCTTGACTCAGTTGTTGTTTATTATGCCTGGAAAATGACTGATTGTCTTCTAATTTTCATTTTGGCTAAGCTCCGTTTCTGAATCAAACCCTCAATTAAAGTAACTATGTACTTAGCAATTACCTTTAGAATTCATGACTCATTTCTTAAACAATTAGAAATGTTAAGGTACATTTTAATATATATTTAAACTAACTAAGTAAAATAACAAATACTTAAATAGTCTTGTTTATAGCTGTGGCAGAAAAAAACTTTGCCACATGCAAGGACATGACATGCGTAACTGTGTGTGGAAAACAATTATACGTCTGTAAAGCAGTAGGCTTGGTATCTTCGGCCAACTCTTTATCACATTCATTCCATTCATCTTTGAAATGTATTCTTGAATTGTTCACTGGTATTTGCAAATATTATAACTGTCAGACTACACAAAAGAGCCTGAAACAAAACAACAGAGAAATACTCAATTGCAAACCTGAAGATAACCTGAAGTAGCCATAACAAATTTAGTTGGACCAATTTATCACTTAAAACCTAATGTTCAGTCATGTGATGGCAAAGCTGAGGGACTGTGGCCTCCAAGCAGCACAACAGGCAAACCTCTACTGTAAGCATCTGCACATCTACTGTAAACACACTCAAATTGATTCAGTTGAAAAAATAAACAATTTGTTCACCCCTGCAGTACAACAAAAAGACAGTTTGTATCTGAAATTCAGTTTAATTGATTTTTTGCCTTTAATAGCACACTTAATGGGAGCTTTCAACGGCTTTCCCCTACATAATTACAATGACACACTTTAAACTACAGTGTACACAGTAACCTGATTGTACAGTGTCATATCAATACTCCAGATTACTTAATAAACAAAATCTCTTGCTGCTGAATCACTGCGAGAAGGTCAATACCCACCAAGGATGAACCACACCAGAAGCTATTTTAATAACTTACTTTTACAAAAAGGTTTTACCATCCAGGTCCCCGTTTTTACATACATCTAATTTCGTATGATTGAATTAATGAAACATTAGATTTTACAGTACCAGTGAAGCTATGGAAATATAAGTGCTGAAACAGGGTAGTGTAAGCCTGAGAACATGCAATGTAAAATACATTAATAGAACTGGAGCTCATGGAAGTATACAAATCTATGCAAACAACTAACATAACCTCAATAGAAATATTTTAAAAACATTTAGGGGATTATCCATTTCAAGGGGATTTACCATTTATTGCTAGTATCAATTCATTATTTTGCTGCAGAAATAGAAAAAAAAACATTTGCACAACAGCAAACTGCAAAATGCAACAATTCTCAAATGTCAATCTCCATTAAGATTCTGGTTTTTCTTTTTATCTTGCTCAGAAGTCAGTAATTCATCACTCAGTAATACATTCATATGACACACACACACACACGTCTGTCGAGCTTGCACTTCACACGTTGGGCTGACAGTCACTTGCGCAAACTTTACAGAACTTGACAGTACGAGTCGGAGTCGGACTGGATTGCGGATTGGATATGATCGCACCGGGATGGACAACAAACACACGAAGACAAACTGGGGTCGTATTGTTCAATAATCTCCTCGGGCTCATATAAGACCGCACACACTTTTTTGGAAGTCATTAAAATCTGCCTATTGAGCATTTCTCCGTCCCAGGCCGGAGCTCCAGTGTCAGCGCTCCGTCTATACTTATCACTGCAACTGTCGAGACACTAGAGATGACGCTGACACGGTATAATCGACCGTATTTGGAAGAGCTAAACCTGCTTCGGGGGCCTCTTCCCCCTGCACCCCCAACTACCCTTGTAAGTCAATTAAAATAATCGAAACAAATCAAACAACCCTCTCCTACACACACACACACACACACACATGAAAGTTTGCCTGGCCTGGCACACCGCCCTGCACACGCACCGTCCCGTCCCGCCGCACGCCAGCCGCGCCGCGCTGTATAAGGCGGCGGCAGGAGAATAAACCCAATAACGGTCACATACCCGGCGGTCATGGCGATGTTATAAAACGTCAGCCAGGTGAGGGCGAGGGCACTTCTGCCTTTTTTCTTGCTTTCCTTCTCCTCGACCGAGCCGTCCTCCTCGCTGGACGCCATGGTGCGGGACAGGGGCAGTGAGGGGCGGGCGGGCGGGCGGGCAGCTGGCGGCGGCGGGTCATCCGTACGCCCGTCCCTCTCGCGGGATCAGCGCCGCCCGGCCCGGGGATCTCCAGAGCCCAATTAGCGGCCGAGACAGGCTGCACTGCGCCCGTTTGCACAGCGACTAGTGGCCAGCGTTGGCATGCACTGTGAATACTCAGGTTATGATGTTCATAGGATGATATAGACACCATGCAGTGAGTCTACAAAAGCACACCAATCAATCAGCGCACCACAGTTGATTGACATGCAATGCAGATCAGGTGATAAAACAGGTAAGATTGCTAGTTGCGTTTGCTCTTGAACATGGTGCATTGATCATCATAATATGAATGCAACTTTTCCAAAGCCAGGGGGGAAAGGCAGAGACATTTCATTCAGAATACTAATGACAAGGTTTGATGTTTCATAAAAGGGAAGAATTCATCAGACTGTACTAAGGAGTTAAATAAACCAATACATCAATGTGTTTTCAGACTATGACGCTTAAGTCAGAATTTAAATTATGTGCACAGTGGGGAAAATGTCCTCTGCAAGAATGTAATTGGCTGTTTGCCCACATGACAGGTTTTATTGAAAACGTTTTCAACATTGATTTCATTCAAGGTCGATTTTATATTAGGCTTTTGAATAACATATTTGATTTACTGTCTTTGTTTGTTTTTTAACCACGATTACGATCCGCATCAACCACTTTTTGTACACAAACTTTAATTCTTATTACATGTGTATGTCATTATTTATTTTGTTTGTTTTACCGACCTGTCAGTATTTGTTTCTGTGGAAGGGCTTCAATTCTCCATCCTCCCAATTTCAAAATAAAAGCAATCAAACTTTCTCAATCTTCTTCAGAAGATGTAAATTTAAAGCACTTAAAACCAGTTTGTTTGCCCCACTTGTAATGGGTTTCAAGATTGAGATTCTTAACACAAATACAAGTTGAATCCCTCAATCCCTAAGATTAAAGATAAGTATATATATATATATATATACACACACACACACACAGTGAGGGAAAAAAGTATTTCATCCCCTGCTAATTTTGTACGTTTGCCCACTGACAAAGAAATGATCAGTCTATAATTTTAATGGTAGGTGTATTTTAGCAGTGAGAGACAGAATAACAACAAAAAAATACAGAAAAACGCATTTCAAAAAAGTTATAAATTGATTTCCATGTTAATGAGGGAAATAAGTATTTGATCCCCTATCAATCAGCAAGATTTCTGGCTCCCAGGTGTCTTTTATACAGGTAACGAGCTGAGATTAGGAGCACTCTCTTACAGGGACTCTCCTAATCTCAGCTCGTTACCTGTATAAAAGACACCTGTCCACAGAAGCAATCAATCAATCAGATTCCAAACTCTCCACCATGGCCAAGACCAAAGAGCTGTCCAAGGATGTCAGGGACAAGACTGTAGACCTATTGTAGACCAAAATCGAGCTCTTTGGCATCAACTCAACTCGCCGTGTTTGGAGGAGGAGGAATGACCCCAAGAACACCATCCCCACCGTCAAACATGGAGGTGGAAACATTATGCTTTGGGGGTGTTTTTCTGCTAAGGGGACAGGACAACTGCACCGCATCAAAGGGACGATGGACGGGGCCATGTACCGTCAAATCTTGGGTGAGAACCTCCTTCCCTCAGCCAGGGCATTTAAAATGGGTCGTGGATGGGTATTCCAGCATGACAATGACCCAAAACACACAGCCAAGGCAACAAAGGAGTGGCTCAAGAAGAAGCACATTAAGGTCCTGTAGTGGCCTAGCCAGTCTCCAGACCTTCATCCCATAGAAAATCTGTGGAGGGAGCTGAAGGTTCGAGTTGCCAAATGTTAGCCTCGCAACCTTAATGACGTGGAGAGGATCTGCAAAGAGGAGTGGGACAAAATCCCTCCTGAGATGTGTGCAAACCTGGTGGCCAACTACAAGAAACGTCTGACCTCTGTGATTGCCAACAAGGGTTTTGCCACCAAGTACTAAGTCGAAGGGGTCAAATACTTATTTCCCTCATTAACATGCAAATCAATTCATAACTTTTTTGAAATGCGTTTTTCTGGATTTTGTTGTTGTTATTCTGTCTCTCACTGTTAAAATACACCTACCATTAAAATTATAGACTGATCATTTCTTTGTCAGTGGGCAAACGTACAAAATCAGCAGGGGATCAAATACTTTTTTCCCTCACTGTGTGTATATGTATGTATATATATATATGTGTGTGTGTGTGTGTATATATATATATATAATCATTCCATATGTAACAAGAAATAAAACAGTGCCCTTGCCTGCTGCATTACACCAAGCAAGTCATTTTGATTGCATTGCATGAGATACAGTGGGAATTGTATTGTTTTGCAAATGGCTCAAAGAAATAATTGTATTATGTATTACAGTTCTAAAAATCAAGTCAAATATATAGTGTTTGTATGCGTTAATTATATTGAAATATATGCCACTTCCAAGATAGTATGAGCAATAGATCTGCCATATTAAGTTACACAATTACACTACACTCTAAAAGTATCAACCCTGGGAAGCTTAAAAGTGTATTACACTTTAACACTGCTGTTTTTTTATAATTGAAAATAACTAATGTTCTGTAATCGCACACAGTCCAGAATTAAGATGGTAGCATACAGTCTGGGCTTTGTTTCTCATTAAGGTAATGCAACAAAACGAATCTATTTTCAAACCCTGAGGATCAACAGTAACAATCTGCTACAAAACATCTGCTCAGACAAGGTTTAAAATAGTTTTAAAATTCAACAAACTCAACTGTTCTGACTTTCCCTAGCCTTAATAACTTAATTAACATGCGTCTATTTCTGTGTTGGCTCAAAATCCTTCAGGTCAGGTTCTTTCATTCCAATTCAAAATGCACTTCTGTGTCTTGAAGCTTTTTTCACTTCCAGTTCCAACACAAATACAACTTAAATCCCTCAATCCTTAAGATCTATAAGAGAAGTATATATAGTTTCCATATGTAACAAGATATAAAAGTGCCCCTAGCCTGTTGCATAACCAAGCAAGTCATGTTGATTTACATTACATGAGATACAATGGCAACGTTGCAAATGGTTCACCTGAAGTTGTAAAAATGATCACACGGATACTAACGTCAAATGTGGTATGATCTTGTGATGATAACAGTTGCCTGGCATTGTCAGAAAGACACTTTCCCCAATAGGGCAGCCCATCCAATAGGCCTGGGTTTAAACCAGCGGCATTGACAGCGCACTTTGCCCCTCCCTTATGACGTAACAAGAATGTGCAGTTTAGTAACTTTGTAGCCAGCAATACTGGATGTGCATTGAATTGGACTGAAATATTAATTTGTTTGTTTTCAGATTATTAAAACAATCCCTGACATTTATTTGTGCTACGTTATTCAGATAATTTCAGGCTGTGTATGTGACTAATTTGTTTAATAATCAAATAGCTGCATATTTCCCATAACAACATTCAAAAGCGCAAATAATTAATGAATACGGTCAGTACTACTGTAGTTCACTTAGGAGATCTCAATCTTTATTTCTGGGCTGCCTTTTGTACAAAAAACAAACAAACAAACACACAAAAAAGACATGCACGCTCATTAATTAAATACAGGGATTATGCATGGCTAAAACACATATTCTCCTTTCAAATATCAAAAATAGGTCAAATGCAACATGCGAGAAACCCTTACATGATTAAACCTAGTCAAACAGAATCGCGAAGGACGATAACGGTGTACCCACACCACACCCTTATACAATATGCACATTTTCTAGATTTAAAATCCAAATAACAAAAGCTCACTAGTCATCTGATCAGATCACCTGACTGTATCTAACCAAAATAAGGTTCATACAGCGGCACATCTCAGACGCGTAACAATCCTCAACTGTTTGTTTCCAATTTTGGGAATAATCCCAATAATGCGCACGCCATTGTAACTATATCATAATTTGGATAGAGGGATGAAGGATTGTGAGGATTATTATCTTTAAATGCCCCACCAGGCAGTACAGCAGACACCCCGTTTCCCACAATGCCTTAGTCGCCGCCGCCGCCGCCGCTGCTGCTGCTGCAGGAGTGTCTGTGACTCGATATTGAGATTGTGTCTGGACTTGTCTGTTTTTATTTATTTATGTATGTATGTATGTTCTTATTTATTTACTAATCGCTGCCAACAGAAACAAGTGAAGAAAGACTGTGGTTTTAAATTTTGCGATGCCTCTCTTTACATCTAATCCATTCGACCAAGATGTGGGTGAGTTATTAGCTGTCATCTACCGGTGCGGCTTTTGTTTTGTGTCCTCTTGTCTGGGGTCTTTTCTGTCATGGTAACCTGCATTTGTGTTCAGACACTGGGTTTAAATTGTTACTGGATGTAGTAGCGAGTGTTTTTAATTGTAAATGTTGCACTATTGTTGTGCTTAGGCGCTTGCACACATACAGGGTTTGTATTCCAGCCAAGTAACGCTAAAGAAGATTAAAGTCGCATTTTAATGTCACTAAATCAGTGCATTGCATACATGTGTATTAGTGGGGTTTAATAGATGTGTTCAGCAGTGATTTTCTTCGTGTGGACATTGAGCACAATGAGCTCTTGCACAGTGACGCTGCAATACTTGCCCACAGGAGCGGTCTGAAGTACCAGTCCGGCATTGTCCGTCGCTGACGACAGGGATCTGTTTGTTGTTGCACAATGCACGACCACGACACTTTGCAACATCAATAATATCCCCCCGTTAGGCATCACATTTCTATAAAAGAAGAGATGCCACCGTATCATACAGATGAACAGGGGTCAATAACATCGGGACAGAAATGCTGTGTGTCCAACTCGACCAGCATATTTTAGGTCTGCTGATTTGTCAAAACATGTTTTGAATGTCAAATATACCGTAAGATTTCAGTATAATTCATATATAGGGTTTGTTTGCGTTAATTATATTGAAATATCTGCCGCTTTCCCAGTTTTGTAGAAGCAACAGAACTGCCTTGTTAAGTTACACAATAACGCTAGAACTATAGTGTTCTTTTTTATCAATGAAAATAATGTCCCTATAAACGTACACAGACCAGAATCTGGGCTTTTTTAAATTATAATGTAATGCAACAAAATGCACAACACAATTTTCAAACCCGGAGCATCAAAAGTAACTATTTATATCACCTGCTAGGTCTGCTCAGCCTTAATTCCTTAATTAACATCTCTTTTTGTTTTACAGTGTGGCTTGAAATCAGGGTTGCGGTCAATTTGAATGTGTTGCTGAACTCCTTTCATTCCAGTTCCTATTGCATTTCTGTACCTGGAAGCTTTTTCAATTCCAATTCTTGAGTTGGAATTTACTTACAAATTTCAATACCATTCAGAATTGACCCCAAACCTGTTTCAGATTATGAAAGAGAAATCCTGCCGTTCTTCAAACAAGTTTGTAAACATAATACAATTTTTAAAAATGGCATAAAACAGCGTATCATTGCCCGAAGGCTCATGCCTGATTTTCTTTTCAGCAATTGCTGTACAGGCTGTACATAATTATAAGCTGTGACAATAGCAAGGTTCAAGCCAGTATGTTGAATATTAACTGAGACCTGTATGTAAGCAATATATTTTCAAGGCTATGGGTAGTTTTTGAGCTCAGCAGCAATTGTTGCAGGTTCCAGAAATGTAATAAAATGTATCCATCCTCTATCCCCCCCACCCCCCAGATTGATTTTAAATGGGTCCAACTGAAAATAATACCTCTCTATTATAGCTATGAGCAATACAAGTTTGTGAGATCTGTTGACATTATTCACTGTTTAATCTACACAATTTTAGTCATTTCCAACTTAAATTATTTCTGCCTCATTTTTTAATCTTTCTTATTTTAATTCTGGGGCAGTGCTTGGGCTTCTGTTTTGGATGCCCTGCCTTACATTCCTGTATATATGAACACTTTTATATAATGCAGTATATTCTGTACTATTGTACTGCCTATGCTTTTACTTTTCTTTCTTGTATATTTAATTACTTTTTAAAAATAAATTGGCAGTTCATCACTGTTAATATGTACTCAGTAATATCTAAGCCTTCTGTGCTGCTGACTTAAAATGTTCTGATATCAAATACAATAAAACTTATTTATTAAACAACATTACAACAGTAGGCTATTTGTAAAATGAATCCAGGTGCAGATAACAAAAAGTCTTAATGGTTGTAATCTACTTTGGCCTAGCAAAGAGATAATTAATATTAAACAGGCTTTAAGAAATGGACTGTATTATATTTCCTGCTGTACTAACAGGAAAGTGCATCCTGAGAAGCAACAGAAATAGACATGACTACTGTTCATTTCCAGTAATCTCTAATTAGGGGACAAGAACACATCTTCTCTACTCCAAACTTGGTTTATATTCACGCCAATGTGGAGGAAAGCAGAGATAATGGAAATGCAAGCTCTGGATGTTTAAAAACATAAATAAATCACAAAGTAATTCTGAGTTGTTATAGCAGTGGATGTATAGGTAAGTCTACCAATTTAGTCTACTGATTTAACTGGTGGAGTTATTTTACCTTAAAGTACATTGGGGTGTCTTGGGTGAAAGTATGAACAATGTTTGTGTTTTTGTAGAGATTAATCGTACCTTTTAAAATGGAAATTACTTGCATTACTTGCATGCCATCACATACTTGTATACTACAGCGGAGTAGGATGTCCGAAATTCAGCCACAAATTTAAGTGTGCAATGATGTGCACCAGGCAGAGGAAGAGGAGGAGACGTTGTAGATGGAAAACTTTTTCTAACATGGCAGACAACCACAAAAAAAGGCAAATTGGTCAATACGTAAAGATGTACAATAAACATGAAAAACTAAAGACAAACATTTTCAGCCTTCATAAATTAGAATTCCGTGGGGTCTCCTGTGTGACGGGCAGCACTATGCATAATTTCCTGTCTGCAAAATTGTTAAGTATGTGAATTTATGCATAAATGTGTTTTTTTGCATAGTATACTATGACGATTAGTATATTATTATTATTATTATTATTATTATTATTATTATTATTATTATTATTATTATTTATTTCTTAGCAGACACCCTTGTCCAGGATGACTTACACAATATAAGAGCAATACAAAGTGTAATAATACAGTGCAGTTCAAGGCATAATACATTTTACAAATTCCAATTTACACAAGTGTATATGAGATATACAGTAAACAATATGTAAGGTCTTACATCCTAGATTGTAAAAGCTGATTAGTGCAGACAAGATGTTAGGTCACAGTCAAGGACCAAGGGAAAAGGAGCGTAAGGGAAATAAAAATAAACAATATGAGTACTAGTAATGCAAAACGTTGTATAAGTGCAATCAGGAGAGTAAATGGCAAAATTACTGTCTGAAAAGGTGCGTCTTGAGTAATCTCCAGTATATTATCCACAGTTAAGTATATAGTCCGTAGTTTGCAATTTTTGCCATAATCTATTGCAGTGGTCTCCAGTCCTGTTCCTGGAGATCCTCAATCCAATTAGTTTTATAGGTCACCCAACATTAAGAGTTTGTAAAGATTAGGAACACATGTTATTGGATCAATTGTGATCAACTTTTTTTTTAATTGGGGGAACTCTGGTCCTAGAGAAATGAATGGTATACAGGTGTGTATTCTTAAAAAAACAAAACAGTTTAATCAAATTTATTTTTTATTTTCAGTGCCTTTGTAAATTGATTTAAAGGTGACCTATAAAACCTGTTGTACTGGAGCTGTCCAAGACAAGGGTTGGACTCCTCATCTATTAATCTCTTTTCATTACAATTTTAATTATTTACGCTATTTAAATCTGCATACAGTTTTGCTGGAAATTAAAATGCAGTGCAATGCAAAGTAGGGGTAATTTGATATTAAATTAATCAAAATATGAAATAAACCTGTGTGGGCTTTCTTCCAGGGGTTCTGCTTTCCTCCCATATCCCAAAGACATGTTGCTTTGGTTGATTGGCTATTATAAAGCATGTGTGTGTGGTGCTTGCCCACCCTTCTGGACTCATCCTGCATTGGATTGAGAAGGCCGATGCATGGATGGATAGAGATACTTAAATACATACACATATTATCCACATCCACAAGTGTAATTGCTTGCTTTTTCTGAGATTTTCATTACTGTTATGATTGAACATATGCATCCATTTCATGCTTAAAGTTAATGTGGCAAAACAGAAATATTCATATTACAAAATGCAGGGATATGCTCCATATACTAATATCTATGGTACCATTTATCTTTGAGTATAAAACAGCCTACATGCATCCTAATTACCATTTGATTCTGACCAATTCTTGTCCAATTATTGTTTCACTTGGATTCTGGACATGTATGAATGTATTTTGGGTTGCACAATTTTTGGTGCTGTAGTTAATACATGTTTGGGGTTGAGCATCACATTTGCTTTTCCAACACTATGTCTGTATACCCCCTGATATATTCCATGAGCTTGCACACTGCAAAACAAACAAACATATATAAATAGTAATCACCACCACCCGTGGCAAGCAATAATCATAGAATCATTCTATGGAATTTTAAAATGAATATTTCTGTTTTGCTGAGGATTTTACATAAACATTAAGCATGAAATGGACATGTATCTTCAAACATATCAGTAATGAAAATCCATCCATCAGCCTTTTTTAAATCCACCACAGGATGAGGGCTCCCCATAGGGTTTTGTTAGGCATAAGTCACTTTGCTGGCTAGGTGGGTGGGCAAGTAACACACAGACACAGACACGGCAATTTTGAGTAGTCAGTCAACCTAAGCAACATGTCTTTGGGATGTGGGAGGAAACGGGAGGACCCAGAAGACAACCACGCAGATGCCAGGAGAACATGCAAATTCCATATAAGTGTGTGTGTGTGTGTGTGTGTGTATATATATAATATATATATATATACACACACACACACACACACACATACACTACCGTTCAAAAGTTTGGGGTCACTTACAAATCTCCTTGTTTTTGAAAGAAAAGCAATTTTTTTCCCCTTTAAAATAACATCAAACTGATCAGAAATACAGTGTAGACATTGTTAATGTTGTAAATGACTATTGTAGCTGGAAATGGCTGATTTGTAATGGAATATCTACACAGGCGTACAGAGGCCCATTATCAAAAACCATCAGTCCTGTGTTCCAATGTCATGTTGTGTTTGCTAATCCAAGTTTATCATTTTAAAAGGCTAATTGATCATTAGAAAACCCTTTTGCAATGATGTTAGCACAGCTGAAAACTGTTGTGCTGTTAAAGAAGCAATAAAACTGTCCTTCTTTAGACTAGTTGAGTATCTGGAGCATCAGCAATTGTGGGTTCAATTACAGGCTCAAAATGGCCAGAAACAAAGAACTTTCTTCTGAAACTCGTCAGTCTATTCTTGTTCTGAGAAATGAAGGCAATTCCATGAGAGAAATTACCAAGAAACTGAAGATCTCGTACAACGCTGTGTACTATTCCCTTCACAGAACAGCGCAAACTGGCTCTAACCAGAATAGAAAGAGGAGTGGGAGGCCCCGGGGCTCAACTGAGCAAGAGGACAAATACATTAGAGTGTCTAGTTTGAGAAACAGACGCCTCACAGGTCCTCAGCTGGCAGCTTCATTAAATAGTACCAGCAAAACACCAGTCTCAACATCAACAGTGAAGAGGCGACTCTGGGATGCTGTTGCAAAGAAAAAGCCATATCTCAGACTGGCCAATAAAAAGAACAGATTAAGATGGGCAAAAGAACACAGACACTGGACAGAGGAAGACTGGAAAAAAGTGTTATGGACAGACTAATCTAAGTTTGAGGTGTTCGGATAACAGAAGATCATTAGTGAGACACGGACCAAATGAAAAGATGCTGGAGGAGCATGGAGCATCTGTCAAGCATGGTGGAGGCAATGTGATGGTCTGGGGGTGCTTTGGTGGTGGTAAAGTGGGAGATTTGTACAGGGTAAAAGGAATCTTGAAGAAGGAAGGGCTATCACTCTATTTTACAACGCCATGCCATACCCTGTGGACGGCGCTTGATTGGAGCCAATTTCCTCCTACAACAGGACAATGACCCAAAGCACAGCTCCAAACTATGCAAGAACTATTTAGGGAAGAAGCAGTCGACTGGTATTCTGTCTATAATGGAGTGGCCAGCACAGTCACCGGATCTCAACCCTATTGAGCTGTTGTGGGAGCAGCTTGACCGTATGATATGTAAGAAGTACCAATCCAACTTGTGGGAGTTGCTCAGGAAGGATGGGGTGAAATCTCCTTAGATTACCTCAACAAATTGACAACTAGAATGCCAAAGGTCTGCAAGGCTGTAATTGCTGCAAATGGAGGATTCTTTGATGAAAGCAAAGTTTGAAGGACGCAGTTATTATTTCAATTAAAAATCATTATTTCTAACCTTGTCAATTACTATTTCCTATTAATTTTGCTATATGTCCTATTCAAACTCATTTCATGTATGTTTTAATAGAAAACAAGGACATTTCTAAGTGACCCCAAACTTTTGAATGGTAGTGTATATGAGGGGATGACCATGGTGCTAGGCTTGTTGCATAGGTGGGGTGCTGGACTGTGATGCACAGAAGGCAGGGAAATGTGCAACGGAGTTGAATGTATTATATATAGAGTTCAGGTGATGAAATAAAAACAAACAAACCTAAATAAAAGCTTAGCTCCTCTGGAGCCTAACTGACTTATTGCAGTCCCTCTCTATAAACATTAACAACATAAAACAACAAAACGCATAGCAAACCATCAAAATCACAATTCATAAACAAATCCAAGAGCAAAAGTCTGTAACCAGTTTTCTTTTTCTCTGTTGTCAGGTGCTTCCATGCAATGATTCATCCCCCAGGACTTCTGGGGGATGTAGTGACCTTCAGGGCACTTCATTTTCACGCTGCCTAGCACAGCAATATTTGTGCATATTTATTGTTGTGTATACCTAATGTTCTTGCATATTGGTACTGTACTGTTTTTTAAATGAATCTTTGAGATAATGGAGCTAACTAATACTGGAATCCAATCGATTTCATCGGTAACCATTATTGAAAATTTGTATTCATTGAGCCTGAATTCCCTTCAGCCCTCACCTCACTTTTCTGTAATTTAACAAGTGATTTAAATGAATGGCAGCAAAGGTCAGTTCACTGCATCCAGACCTCGACCAGAGCAATTTCACAGGTTTGCAAAATAGGCATTCGAGTAGCCCAACATTGCCATCTCAGGTTTTACTAGCAAAAAATTATGTAGGGTTTTTAGGCCTGCTATTCGTTTTATAAAATATTTTCGCTTTGTGCATTTATTTTTTTTAAATCAACTACCCTTCTGGTAATTTCTAATTGCAGAGGACTGCACGTCATCGTGACAAAGTCTCACATGGGTCTTAATTACATCTCCACTCCCAGATGGAAGCTCACCCCATCACTAATTCATTGATCTTGATCTTCCACAAGACAATGCAAAATTAAGAAAAATGCCAGCACTATGTGTGAATTTAACCACACCAAAGTGGCTGGCAGCAATGCTTGAATGAATGTAAATTAAAGTCCTCCAAAACACCTCCAATCAAATCCGCCATATTCAATTTCCTGGTAAAATTGGAGATGGATGGGCAACAACTCTGGTTTGGTTATCATTGAAAGACAGTTTTTCAAACCTATAAAATTGCTTTGGTCATAGTATGGTTATTGCAAACTAGGATTTGCTGCCATTCATTTATTTTGCTTGTAGGAAATGACAAACTGAAGGCTGAAGGATATTCAAAATAATCTTACAGTTCCCTGCTTTTGTACATGGAAGCTAATGGTCAGATATACATCCTTCTGGGTTTAAAATGTGTAATTATGTGACCCATGACTTCAACAACTTTTTCCATTTCATGATTTATTGCACCCTGCACCTTGGTCTACATTTCCTGAAGTTTTATTTTGCCTATGAATGGATAATGTTTAATCAATGTAGGGTGACTGGTGAATCGTGTGGATGAGGTGATTGCATGGTGCAACATATCAAGAAAAAGGGAAAAGTTGGTGAAGTCATGGGTCACATAATTACAACTTTTGAATCTTGTTCCCAAAATAAGTGCATAGCATGACAATCATTTCAAAATGACACGCATACTACCTTTCTGTGTCAATCATTATTATGACTGTGGAAATGAGTCGATTTCATTAATTTATTCCATTGGTACTATACTTTTATTTTATTTTAAATATGTGATTACTGTATCCACTATGACAACATTTTTACTTGTTATTTTTACTTTTAACAGTTAGAGATCGCACTATATGCAATATATGAGTTAAACATCTCAAGCCAAGCAAGGCCCAAACGTCTAAGGAAGGTTTTAGACTACATGCAGTTTTTACACTACATGGTACATGCATGGTATTTTTAAGCCAGGTAATACATATGGAATCAAACCTTATTAATTAACATAGAGATGAGGACTGTAGTCTGTAAAGTAGTAAAGCACATACTACCTGGGGTACGCTGAAGGGACCCCACCCTCCTCCTTTTTCTGGGTTAAAACCAACACAAGCCACTATTCACCTTTGTCATCTTCTCTACTCTTCTAAATAATTTGCTCAGCTGTTACTGGTTTTCTGGTTAGCTCAAAAAATATTCAAACCCAGAGATGGGTGGTTTAGCATGCTAATGCTGGCTTTTATAATAATGTAGATCTAAAGTGTTGAATTTCTAATTAGAAAACGTTATCCAACAGTGTTATGATCTGTTATCTTCCTAATCATATGCTAATATGGCATCTTTGATCACCAGAGAAAGCAACCAGTGAGATGAACACTGCCGAGGACTGGGGCCTTATATTGGATATCTGCGATAAAGTAGGACAGTCACGCACAGGGTGAGTCTAATGTATTCAGGGTTCTTTTTTTCTTCTTTTTCTGACGCACTGTGCTAATCATAAGTGCATGCAGGCAGTTGCATGCACCTCATATTAAGCCTTCAGTAAGATAAATTGTTAACAGTAATGTAAAAGCACTCATGGCATATTTGCATGGTCTCTTGAAACATACCGTTAGATAAAGGAGTGAAAAAAAAATATTATGGTATTATTTTGCAGTCAGTTGTTATAGTCATTTTTTTTTTTTTTTTTTTTTTTTATTAAATCAGAACTTTGACCCACCTGCTATTAGGAAACTACAGTACTGTGCTCAGTTGTGGCATCATTTTTATTTAGTTGCCACTTTCTTCTAATCATAAATGTAACTGCTATGATGTACAGGTGTGTAGTTTGCTATTAGCTGGTGGGTCAAAGCTTTGATTTAATCCAGACCCAAGTATGTGTTGCATGAAGATTTGTTCCAGTGAGGTGCTACCCTGGCGGTTTTACCATAGATCACAGGGTCACATGGTATTCATTCCGCTTGCAAGCTCAGGTACTTAATTCTACCATTTATTTGCCGCCTTAAGCCATGGTTTCCAGAGTATGGACCATTAAAGAGACAGAACCTGCAGGACAGTGGCCCTCCAGTACCAGAGGTGCAAAATATTGGTCTAGATGGGTGGCTTTCATCCCTAGTCCTGAAGTACTCATGTGATTTTTTTTTTTTTTTTTTTTTTAATTTTTTGTTCCAGATGTTCATTCTTACATACTTATATCCTCAGCTGGACTATCGCCAATCATTGTAGCTGACAGTAATGGAAAAAGGTCCAAGTCAGCAATTCTAGTTTATGTAAGAGTTCATCTGGAACAAAAACTTGCAGACACTGGTGTACTCTGGGACAAAGGTTGAAAACCACTGGTTTATACTAGTGATCTGAAACTTTACTCCTGGAAAGCCCCATTCATCGTTCATCCTAAATGACCAATTTCAAAATATTGTAAGCACATGAATATGGAGCAATTTAGCAAGTTGAGGACTACATTATATTTAGAGGTTTACTTCCCAAAATTCCTGAATTGACCAAAACTGTTTAACTCAGCAGAACAAAATGTTTTCAAGTCTTTATGGATGGATGAATGATTTTAAAGCATAACATGCAAGGTTCCTGAAATCATGTTTTTTTGCATCTTTGTGTATAAGTAAGATGTTTATTACTCCTTTTAGTTTAATTCCAGCATATAATCAAATTAAAAAATAAAAGAAAATTTGCCAGTTATGTATTTTTCAAGGTGCCCTATTACGTCTGCTGGATTGCGGCTCTCTAGGACCAATTATTAGCCAGTTAGAACTATATCTGTTCCCTACAGCATCCCCAGAGGGAACTTGAAAATCCCTACCTATCACACTCTTTGAGTAATTTTTTGTTTTCTTGTTGGATTTGTTTTTTACCCACCTGCGAAGAAGTTATCACTTTCTCTGTTACACAATTGTTGGTAGACCGCCAACTCCGCTGATTGGCTCTTTAAATGAATCGTATGCATGGGTCTAGAAGGAAAAATGTGTGAATCAGTTCATGCAGATATACGTGCTATATGAACTCTGGCCACTAGAACTGCTCTGCTGTTTATTTAAAAAAAACATGTTTTTCTCTGGCAGCTGCCAACCCCGTTCTACTATAGAGCCCAGTGACACCGTGGGCACAGTGCAGCCCCTGTAGTACAAACGTGGAACTAGAAAGTGCACTGCTGCAGGTTCTAAAATTAGCCCTTCTATTTGCATGAAGTAGAAGTTTGTGTAAACCTAAGACACGACCAAATATAGACCAGTGCATTGAAACTGGATCTGACTCTGTTTGTTACAGAGAAATTAATTTCACAATGGGAACCTGCATGTTTCTCTTGTGGTTAGTTTGTAATCTTGTAAACTATTGAAAACCATTGTTTAGCATTTCCTTTTAAATCTTATAAATTGATTAGATTATTTTTATCCAATATCTTTGTTTTGTGTATGTGTATTCATAAGTATAAAAGATTAATCACAATGGTATGTGCCAAGTGAGAGACATTCCCAGGTGTTGGCCTCCTGCATTCCTCTCACACAAGAACACCTCTGTCCTAACATAGAAGTGTCCTACTATTGGATCCTTTACTTGTACTCAGGAGCATCCAAACATACACAGTCCTGAGGGAATTTTCTCAATCCGACAGTTTGCACAGATTATTTTTTGTACTGGCCATATGTTTAAGACATGCACAAGCAAACTGAGAAGTGATGTGTAATTATGGTTAAATACAATAATCCTGCAGGTGCCTGCCTGAACACACATACTTTTAAGTCTTTGGCTTGGCATAGCAAGTCAAAACAATCAACGTCATTAGCATATAATGTATTCCATGTGGAAATTCCTACCATTATTTAAGAAACCTAAACAGAGTCTTTCAGTCATCTATATAGCCTTGTGTCTGTTCTGTTTGGAATGATTACACATTTCATAAATTATAAATTATTTGTTAATATCTTGGAAAAATTACAGTATAAAGATGCATTTCTTGCAAGTCAGAAACATTTGTGTATGTAGCAGTTATGTACATTTAATTTATTTTTAATTAATTTCTCTAACAGTGTATTTTTTGTATGTTTTATTTTTCATGAGTGCAGGCCCAAAGAATGCCTCCGGTCTATAATGAGAAGAGTGAACCACAAGGATCCTCATGTGGCTATGCAAGCACTTACAGTAAGAATATGATCTTAACATTTTTACATAAAAAATACTGCAGAAAAGAAACACCTCCCACAGACAATTAAAACCTGCAACAGTTATTCCAGCGTTTTGTATCTTTAAAATGTTAAATAAACAGTTAAATGAAACTATTATATCTGTCTTGTAGATTAACAAATCACTGCATAAAAGACTAATGGAAATTGGCTTTCAAGTATAGATAAGAGGGTATTGCTGAAAGTTCAAGACATGCCAGAGCTGGTCCTTGGGACTCTTCTGTTTTTTGTGCCAGCTCTAAATTACCTAATTGAACCCTTAAATGCACTGTTTGTAATGGTTTTCACATTTTAAGGTACTTACAAAGTTAACCAATTAATTTGAATCACCCCGCAGCGGGAGATCTAAAGCAACCTACAAAAATGCTCATTAAGTGTCCAGTTAACTAATTCTGAGCTCAGGGAGAATGAAAACTAGCAGACACTGGTTAACGTGGTTAATGGGGTTAATGTTTTTGGTAGTGTAGGGTTATGGCAAATCTGGTGAGGGAAGTCCACAGGCCACAAAGCACAAAACAGTGCTGAATATAATGTACATTTATCTTGCACTGGAGCTCCAATTAATTCAGATTTATGTGTATAGTGAACATACAGCTGTTTTTGATTTTCTGAAAAATGTTCAGCGCTCCTTAGCATTTAAATTTTTCACTGAGCTAATTGTTCTAAACATTTGTCCACATGAGTAGGATGTTCATTTAGCTGTATAATGTGATCAACAATCTGCACCAGTGGACGGAAACATTTGTGAATAGACATAGACACTGAGCCTGTTGAGTTTTTTTCATTTAATAAATATTTTCTTCTCTGATTTAAAGCTTCTTGGAGCATGTGTATCAAATTGTGGCAAAATCTTTCACCTAGAAGTTTGCTCAAGAGATTTTGCTAGTGAAGTCAGCAATGTCTTAAATAAGGTAGGTGCTCTACATATGAATACATGCCAACTACATTATCCTGCTGGTCAATCATTCATTTTCCATTTTCCATAAGCAACACAATGTACAACAAACCTAAAGTGACCACTAATGCAATTTACAGCTGAGTAAAATACAGTGAGATATAGAGTGAGGATTTCAAATAATATATATTTTCATTTGACTTACTGGAATTGATTTCATGAGTTCATACTTTGAGTTGCTTTTGTTAATGGTATCTGAGCACATAATGCTATCTTCTATTGCAGGGTCACCCCAAAGTCTGCGAGAAGTTGAAAGCTCTAATGGTGGAATGGGCTGAGGAGTTCCGGAATGACCCCCAGTTGAGTCTCATTTCGGCCATGATCAAGAATCTCAAAGAGCAGGGAGTGTCGTTTCCTGCTGCTGGCTCTCAGGTTTGTAGGTCCAAGTTGGGAACCACTAATGTAGTGTTTCTGCCAGATAAACTTAGTTTAAAGCAACCTTTAGAATTTCACCTTCTTTTTCCACTTCAGGAGATGGAAGATCTACAATCTCTCCTCAATCGCACCATGCTTCACCTCAGAGTAAATGAGTTCTGTTCTTTCAGCCCGTGTTAATACAAAGTACATGTTTAGTATAAGACTAATCTCCTTCTGTGGTTCTTGTGTAATGCATCTATTGTGTATTGTTACCACAACTGGATTAATTAGCCGAGGTATAACTAGGACATTACACCACTTCCTTCTGATCCTCATGGGTGTGTAATCTGTGGTGGGAATTTAATTGCTTCTCTACAATACCTGGATGCACTTCTTAAAAATATTCCCACTGGGCTCTTGCTAGTTATGTGATACGCATTCAAAATGCAACACTACCCTTTTTTAAATTACATTTTTTTCTTTTTTCTTTTGAGTTATGGTTGAAAATCTTCATCACATTTCTCCATTTGTGAAGGAGCAGAATTACTTCTGTCAATAATAGCATTGACTTACCAGTGAATTATCTATTTTTTTCTGTTTAGGCAGCAGAACAAGCTAAAGCAAGCCCTGCTTTAGTAGCTAAAGACCCCACCAACACTACAAATAAAAAGGAGGAAGAAGACTTGGCTAAAGGTCAGTTTAAATAGTTTATCTTTTAAAATCTATTTATATTTGAAAGATTTTTGATATCAAGACAATGAAACTGATTCTCTTTCCAATGAGACATTTTAATGTAATGTTACAAAGACATTGACATGAAACGCATATGTTTTTCAAATAAATATAGTAAACCACTTGACCACTGCAAAATGATCAGTTTCTCTGGTTTTACTATTTATAGGTATGTGTTTGGGTAAGATTAACATTTTTGTTTTATTCTATAAACTACTGACAACATTTCTCCCAAATTTCAAATAAAAATATGAATGGAATGGAATGGCTGCCATACATGTAGAGATGCTGATTGAAGAAAAAATTGCAGTGGTCTCTTAATTTTTTCCAGAGCTGTATGTGTGACAGGATTTTAAATAGTATTTACATAGTTTCCATTAACTGAGAATACCTAATTTCAATCGACAGTCTCCTCATTATGGTCAGAAGAGAGAGTTCAATGCCTGGTGATGTCTACAACAGTACATTTGTGACCTTTCCCTCATGTCTAGCTATAGAGTTGTCATTAAAAGAACAAAGGCAACCGCAGCCGGCGCTCTCCAGTCTGTACCCCAGTGCCTCCAGCCTGGTAATGAACCATAAATCAGAGGGAAGGAAAGTGCGAGCCATCTACGACTTTGAAGCTGCAGAAGATAATGAACTGACATTTAAGTCAGGGGAAATCATCACAGTCCTGGATGACAGGTGAATAAGATCAGATGTCTCTTTTATACATTTCGAAGCATGATCTGTTCGGCTCCCAATGCAACCCACAACTGTGCACATTCCTCCTTGTTCAAAGTGATCATCAGATAATCCTTTGATTTTTGGGTACATGATTTCTTATTCTACTGTACCATATTCTTGGATTTAATTTCTGTTGTTGCTGAGCTGCTTACATTGGCCTTTCCTAGGCATTGATACATTTTCTTAGTTGTCCGTGTAAAATGTTAAAAATGCTGTCCGTACATTCCTGGAAAACCACTCAGAATCATTTGTGCCAAAAAGTAAAAATCAGCTGCTTCAGTTTCACATAGAAAAGTTATATTTGCTTTGGTGGTTCCCAAGTGGTCAGTAAAGGCCTCCATTTAGAGTACAAATATTTCAGTCTGAGCTCCGTCATTGTGATTGTGATTCACATCTGTCTGAGCAACTCCATGGTTAAATGGTAGTGGAAATGTATGATTTAAGTCAGAACTTTCTCAACTTACAGCACACAAGTTACCACAGTATTGCCCCTGAGAGCTGTTTCACTCTTCTGTAAGGAATGTAGCTCAATTATTTGTGCTTTGGGTTTTCAAGTGTGAAAAACAGCTGGGTGTTATTTTAGTGTCTGTGATTGTAACAATTGTCAATAAAATATAATTTGTGATTCTCCCTGCTGGAAATGTTAGAAAACAACTGTTGATCTCAATAAGAAGGTCACCAAGTGTTTCTAACTACTTGAGCAATCCATAGAAAATTTGCCATAGCTGAAACGGCATTGAATAATTACTAGTACAAAGTCATAATCAAATCCCGGGTGGGGCGGTGCTGTTGTACCCTTGAGCAAGGTACTTCACTTAGATTGCTCCAGTAAATGGGTACAAATGTAAGTCGCCCTGGATAAGAGCGTCTGCTAAATGACAAATAAAGTAATGTAATGTAGTGACACGAAACAGCATACTGTAAAATACTTCTCCTGGTCTGACCATTTTGTTTTTAACCATGTACTTTTTTTTAACAGTGATCCCAACTGGTGGAAGGGAGAAACATATCAAGGAGTCGGCTTATTCCCTTCCAATTTCGTGACTGCAGACCTGACTGCCGAGCCTGAAATGAGTATGTGTTTGTAAGCTCTACTTTCAATGTGAAAAATTCTGTCCCAGGGCAGATAAGATATTAAGAGAATGTGGTTTGCCTTTCCAGTCAAAACAGAGAAGAAAACTGTGCAGTTCAGCGACGAAGTTCAAGTGGAAACTATAGAACCTGAACCGGAGCCGGTTTATATCGATGAGGTGAGTAACCACACACTCGCGCTGTACACTTTTGCTGGCCTTGGACTGTGTGCATTAGTGTAATAGATGTACCGGGGTGTTGTAAAGAGTTTTGAACTTCCTAAAGAATGAAAAAACATTGTTGCTATTTATAGTCCTTTCATAGTATACTATTCGGTTAAATTTAATTTTGTGTTCAAGCAGGAACTGGTACTCTTATGATAAAGTGCACTAGTTGTTTTTTCACCTTTTCTTTAGTTCGCTTGGACTTTGAGTGTAGATTTGTATCTGTAGTTTAATCTTAGTTGTTTAATGCACAGAACTGTGGTCATGTTCCAGAGAAAACACTCGCAGTTGGGTGGGTGTTCCAACGTGTAAACCTTAACATCACAGTAAATAGTGCTGCAGGTAAATACAGCCTTGGAGCACATGTTTTCCCAGTATACAACCCACACAGTGTATCATTATTTTAACTGCTGTGTTCACCTCAATTAGAAACAAGGATGAATCATGGCACTTATATATATTTTTGTTTTGATTTTCAGGAAAGAATTGACCAATTGCTACAGATGATTCAAAGTGTGGACCCTTCAGACAATCAGAAAGACTCAACAGAACTGCTGCACCTGGAAGGTATGGTGCGGCATTGTCCGCTTGCTCTAACACAGAGCCATTAGAGGAGTCCATTCAATTTTGTAACTTTAAACATGACTTGCAAAAGACAATCCTGAAATACACCATTGTTCTGCTCATTGTAGTTTGACAGTACAAAGAGTGTGGTGTTATGCAACACTTTAACACTGGGTATTAAACAACAATATTTTTCTGTCAATTTTAGTAAAAAAATATCAGTGACACTTATTTGATTTAATATGCTTAGAAAAAAAGAGACTTCTGTTAAAATGACATACTTTTGTACCTTTCTTGAAGTGCCTCTTTATACAGCATGCTAAAAAACATAATTGTGCATTTGATTTCCAAAGTTAGGTTTAAGTTAATAACTGCTATGAATGTATATCTTTTCATTCTAGCAAGTTGGTGATATTCTTACTAAGTTTAAGGCAAGGGGAAACCTTTATATACAGAGGTTGTACACATATTTAAAAAACAAAATGTAATTAATTGTTGTTCCTCTAAATTAATCTTTTTATTTCCCTGTGTATTTGTAGGTGCCTGCAATCAAATGGGACCTCTTATTGATCAGAAACTTGAAGATATTGACAGGTATTGAAAAATAAACAAATCATTCCAAATTTGATTTTTATCTTGCAATAAATGTTTTAATATGGAAAGAGTCCTACCATTGCACAATGAGCAAGAACAGAAGAAACATCTACAGTCTGCTCAATATCAAGCTAGTTACTGCTGTAATGCTTTCTGCTTTTTCCTACTTGCTAATGAATACAAATGACGAGACAATCATTTTAAAGATAGATAATGATGTTTAATAAATGGTTACTGCATAAAAAAAATAGCGTCATGAGAGGAGAACCATACATTTAATTTGATGGCCAGCAGAAAACCAAACCATTAACCTAGTGTAACGGGTTGGGGGGCTCGTCACAAGGAAGGGCTGTATGTAGGCGGGGTCTGGTCTTGAAACACATAGTAGGGAGGCAGGCAGAGGGTACAAAACAGGCTCGCTGTTTTATTGCTTCCCTTAACGGCAGGCACAGTGTCAAAAAGCAAAACAAAACCTAGCTCTGTCCGAGCACTAACTAAACATAAACAATCCCTAACTACAAAACAAACGCTAAAAATAACAGTAAATGCCCGGGTCGGTAGAGCTGAACTCCGGGCAGACAGAAGCATAAAGGGATAAGGCAGGTTCGTAGTCACAGTCCGTAATCAAAGTTCATTACTGGTGGGAGGTTGTCAGACAGTCCGGGGTTCAAGAGGGAGAATGGTCCAGGTCCAGAAAAAGGGTCGCAAGCCAGTGAATCCATCAACTATGAGCTTCACCCTTCTTTCTCCGCCTCTCGCCTCTCGCCTCTCGCCTCTCGCCTCTCGCCTCTCGCCTCTCGCCTCTCGCCTCTCGCCTCTCGCCTCTCGCCTCTCGCCTCTCGCCTCTCGCCCTCCTGTGCACCTTGCTACCCCAGCCAAGCATGCCCACACTGGTTCGCTTCCTGCTTCCTTTTATAGGGGAAGTGGTGGGCGGGGCTATGGCCATCGGGAGCCCTGCTGGCTTCTGGGGTTTGGAGTCCTGGAGGAGAGGTTTTGTAGTCTCCTCCACTGAAAGACCCGCCCTGACCCCAGCTTTGCCTCTGACACTGCCACACTAGCTACTTCACAACTGGACCTGAACCATTAACCTTCTTGGTCTTCGGGTATTTATTAAGCCAGCGATTTACACCAGAGAAAAAATAAAAGCACTGTGGGAACTTGACAAAACTGTAGTAATCAAAATTTGACTTCAGAAGTGTTTATTTTATTTTTTTCTTCCAATTTGATTTTTTCATTTTGATTCAAATCTGTGTGGCATGAGAGGCTGATATTGGGAGATGTTACAGATGTGTCTATTCCTGCTTTCAGGAAGCACTCAGAATTGTCAGAGCTGAACGTAAAGGTGATGGAGGCCCTCTCACTGTATGCCAAGCTGATGAATGAAGATCCAATGTATGCCATGTATGCAAAACTACAGAGTCAGCAGTACTATGTGCAACAGCCTCCCTCAGGCAATCAGCAGGTACATTTTAAATTTTATTTTTAAACTTTATTAACATTGCAACAAGTTATACATAGTATATAACTGAAATACCATTTTGACTGGAATATTTGAGCCATTCCTTTCCAAATGACACATTTTTCAGGTTTTGTAAAATAACGCTATCATTTGACAATGTTAGTAAATGGATTGTGACTGGATTTCTAGTACAATTCAGGATGCATTTGTCCAACTCCTGGACATTTCTAAATGGTAAAGGCTAGTGAGCTCTGTATCCACAACTTGCTGCCACTTAACAGTTACTACCCTGTATCACTAATTGCTTGCAGTCCCTTCTCACTGGGATTAAGTCCCTTATCTGCATTATATGAGGACTGCTGTCTGCTACCTTCATGTTGTGTATTGCTTTTTAAGCTTTTCACTAGTTTGTATTCCTTTTCTGTGCATATAGTGCATATTGACTAATCTAGTTGACTCCCCAGGTGTACCCCGGCCCAACGCAGAGTGGCACATACGCAGTGACTGGCAGTGGTGTCATGGGCACGGTACAGGGCTATAGTGTACCTCAGGAACAGCTCCATTCAATGCAGCAGGGGGGACTCCCTGCCAACCCGAACCCTGCCATGGCTGCACAGCCTACGCCCAGGTAACTGGCGTCTCCACCTCCTATATATTTATTTATCTTCATCATCATGGTCATTCGCCTTTATCAGTCCACTGCTGGATGCAGGCCTCCCCATGATGTTTTTACTTGTTTTGATGTAAAGCATCTCTTCCAGCTCATCCAAGGAAATAATCTTATATCATCTTCCCATCTTTTATGTGGTCTTTTTTCATCTCTTGGGATCCCTCCTATATATAATTGTGTTCATTTTAAGTCTGTTATTTTTGCAATGTGTATATTTTATACATTGAATCTATGTATGTATGGAATAGAATAGAATGTAGTGAGATATGTATTCAATATGCATAGGAGTACCACATGAATGAAACGGTCTGTCCTTGAACAATGCAAGTTATTTCCATCCAATCAGGCGAGATTCTACTGTACCTGAAAGTGCTGTTTTAGCATAACTTAAATGCTGTAAACATAACCTATTGTCTGTGAATATGGAGCCATGAACCTGTACCACATACAGTCTGTGTGTCGTCTCCTCACAGCACACCTGTGAATGCCATCGATGATATGTCGGTTCTCTTTCATTTGTTGATCAGCACCATTGTGAATTCGACTCCGGGAAATGCGTACATGAACCAGCCGCCTGTGTACAGCCCTCTGCAGCACGCTGCGGTGGCACCGGGCACGGACATGACCTACCAGAACACTGCCACAAATGTATCCCAGATGCCAAGCTACACCATTGCCTCTCAAAGTCTTCCCCAGCTGACAGACGCCCAACAGCAATCCCAATACTCTCAGAAAGCGCTGCTATAGGACTGGGCACATTCTGCTGGCATTTCTTATCTGGATCACGCCCCTTTCATTGGAGAATTTGCTAACAGGAACCAATGCATGCCAACATGCAAAGACTGGTTAGCAGGGGTTTCTTTTTTTTTTTTTTTTTTTGTCTTTTTTGAGAACACTACCACAGAGGGCGATGGAAAACGTAGGGAATTTTATGCTGTTGTACATACAAGAGGGATGTGATTAGTTTTTTTTCTTTGGCAGCAGATTTGGCTAGCCTTTCTGATCATGTGAGATCATCTCTTACTCAGTGTTAAGTTTATTTACAGTATAGTAAATGTCTAAGATAGATATGTTTTTGTAGTGAATTTTAATTTATAATGGTTTTGATTTTTTTTAATGCAACAGTATAAGGAATGTGTTTTAGAAAACTATTGTCTACATACTCTGCATACTCCAGTTATTATTTTCAGCTACTCTTATGATAACTTTCCAATGTGATCAGATGTTTGCCTCACAGATACAGGAATTGTATGCTTTAACAGGAGGGTGAGGAATCCTGACCAAATCCCTTGGAATATTTACATAATAACAATTATTAATTGAAAAATACAAGTCCTTACATTTGGGTACAGCTTGTTTTAGTGTTTTAAATATTATTTAAATCTAGGGACCATAGAGTCACAGTTTTGCACTTTAGATTTATTTCCAGGTACGGGGGTCTCCTGTCACTGTATTTCACCATCTTGAAAATTCAGGAAACGTTGGACATCATTTTTATTGACGAGGTGCTCGGTTTATCCTAAGCTCTCTGAATGGTTTCCTTGCGTCATCATCTCTCAAGTCTTTTCAAGCACAAAATGTATACCTTTACTTTCCCACTTGAGAAAAATATGTAAATAAGTTGTCGCAGGCCTTAGTACAAATGCTGTGTGTATCCTCCATAAAGACGTGTTCACTTACAGTAGTACAGTACAATATGCTAGTTTTAACAAGCTTCTGCAACATTAAATTTTTAATCAAACTTTTAGATAGAAGCTATTATGTAATTCTATGCATAGATAACGTTGTAAATGATCAATGACCAAGCAATGGAAGCTTTGTAAATGTACACATACACAAAAGTTACATGTTAAAATGAAATTTCATTATACGTCAATGGGAAATTGACAGACATTTATAAGTGTTCTCTGACTTTTCTTTTTCTCTAGTTTTATTGCTCTTTCCCATTCTCAGTAAATAGAACCTCCATGTATTAGAGCAAATCTGGAAACAACCTATATGAGTGCCTCAGGATCCTTGAATTTCTATTGATCAAAAAAATAAATGTGCTGTTTTACAGAATACAATGACTAGAAAACCTGGATTAGATTTGCAAGAAATTGCTGACCTTTTGCATATTGTTAATTGATTTTATTTCTTGCAGATTTTTTTTCTTTTATATTTACGTAGTTATGAAGGATGCACACTAAGATGGTAAACTACCAAAACTATTCTTGTTGAAACTGTGAAAGGAACTGACTGAAATGACTGAAAATGTATACGTTTATACAATGTGAATTAAATATCCACACGCTACAAGATATATTAAATATTTAAACAAACACTACTTTAGAGAGCTACTATGCTGCTCAACATTGCATTATACTTTATGGGAGAAAAACCTGTCAAGCGTGCGTGCATGCCCGCGTGTTTATACACACTATGTTCTGCTGATATCTACAGTTGGCAATGAGTCAGACAACAGTGGTGTTAAGGGCTAATTGTAGTATCTTTAACAGTAAATGGCTGGATCATGTTAAAATTATGCAGATAGCACTGCCAGTGGTGAAGATCTGATATTTAGCTCAATCCTGGAGGCGCAAACAGTGGCGCTGACATGCAGAATCAGGAGAATTTGTCAATCAATCCATGTTCTGCAGGTTGATTTCATGACAGTATATGTATATCGATATGTATAAATGAACAAACCGTATGTATATTATTACTAAGGTTTTATTTTATGGTGCTCCATATGCCCTAACCCCCTTTTTTAATTTATACTTTTATTGTATGGCTTTTAAGCACTTGCTCACATAATAAAGGGAGCCTTTTCTTCTAGATCCTTTTAAAACCGGTTTATTACTCGATCCTTATTTGATCAAGTGTTGAGGACTGTTGAGCGATTTGTCATTTTGATTTCTACCAAGCAATAGTACGTTTAGAAGCCCTTTTCATTCTGAATCATTTTTGCATGTATGTACTGTACTACAGTATGTTAGTATTTGAACACTACTAACATTATATAAGAAATGATTTAATTAAAGCAGAATGTTGACGTTGTATCCTCTTGTTTTCCATGACTGTGTTCTGCCTAATGTTTCACGTTCAAAATGGACCTTCAGGTAACAAAATTTGTCTTTTATATGATCCAAGTGAAGACTGAGATAGACTGACTTTAGAAGGTTCATCATCTTGCACTATATTTCATAAATTAAAGGAACTTTCTTGTATGTCCAGGCTAGAGGTACTAGTAAATAAGTCAAATTTAAGAGTTGAATCAGGATATTTTGTCTGAACCATCCATTGGGCTTCAATAAACATTTGATGTATACACATGTAACTGTCTCAGAATTTCTATATATAGATAGTCTGTGATGATGATTTTTTTTTTTTTTAATGGTTGAAATTGAATAACTAAACAGCATTTAACATTTGGCCTCCAAGTGTATTTATACCCTTGATTTTATGTGATGCAAAGTTGATTTAACAGAAGAAATGCAAGCATACAATCATTCTTTTTACTCAAATAAATAAAAATATGTACAATATTTAAACTAACAACACGGCACAGAGGAGGAGCATATATTTTGCAAGTAATTAATTGTTTTTCTGAAGACAAACAAATTGAATGACATTCCCTAAAATCAGTAGCTTGTGCACCTTCTTTGATGACACTTAGATGCTTCCTGTTGTATTTTCTAAGGTTCTCAGGGGGGATATCTGACCAGTCCTTCAAGCAGAAGTTCCTCAGCTCCCTAAGTCTTGGTTTTTGCTTGTGAACTGCCTTTTTGAGTTCAAAATGTGCTATCTGATTTAGGTCTGGAGATTGCGATAGCCATTGGAGAATGTTGATTTAAATTTATTTTGAAACATGGATACATACTTTGTGTAATTATCATGCAGGAAAGTCCATTTTCAACCACGCTTGAGCTTCTTGCATTAGTGAACCCAGTTTTTGCCAAAATGCTCAATCTTTCATACAACTTTCTTTTGATTCAAACAAGGCCACTAGGACCACAAGATGTAAAACAACCCCCGACTCCTACCGTTGTCCCTGGGTTTGAGTTTGCCTCCCGAACCACTTTTCCCATGGCATGTAGTAATATTTTCCTCTTCCTGGTAAGGTAGTGTCTGTTCCAGTAGCAGACTGATGATGGATTTTATAGCAGAAAATGGAAGGTTCAGCTTTTTGTGATTTAATTTGATATGGCCAGTGACTCTATGCCTGCAATTTTGGACAGCTTTCTGACATTGACTATGACAATGACACTAATGGATTGCTTCTGTGTGCAACCTCCTTTTATACTCTGTGGAAACAGGTGACTTTAGGAAGCTTCTATAACAATCTAGAAGATTCCTATTAACTTCCAGACAACAGAACATTGATGCAGGATTATTCATCCAGTATTGTGTTTTGAGATACTTGTGGGAATACATGTTGATTGTGTTTTTTGAAAAACTTGCTATTTGTAAAATGTAGCTCTGTGCAGTTAGTATTTTTTTATTTTTTTTATTATTATTATTTCTTCCATATCTCTGTGCCAATTTGTTGTCCAGAGCATACTTATTTGTGTATCCATTGATAAACGTCTCTGCATTTTTCCAATACTTCTTGTACAACTTGTATACAGTGCATCCAGAAAGTATTCACAGCGCTTCACTTTTTCCACATTGTTATGTTACAGCCTTATTCCAAAATGGATTAAATTCATTATTTTCCTCAAAATTCTACAAACAATACCCATAATGACAACGTGAAAGAAGTTTGTTTGAAATCTTTTCAAATTTATTAAAAATAAAAAACAAAAAAGCACATGTACATAAGTATTCACAGCCTTTGCCGTGACACTCAAAATTGAGCTCAGGTGCATCCTGTTTCCACTGATCATCCTTGAGATGTTTCTACAACTTGATTGGAGTCCACCTGTGGTAAATTCAGTTGATTGGACATGATTTGGAAAGGCCTCTCAGACCAAAATTCTCTGGTCTGATGAAACAAAGATTGAACTCTTTGGCCTGAATGGCAAGCGTCATGTCTGGAGGAAACCAGGCACCGCTCATCACCTGGCCAATACCATCCCTACAGTGAAGCATGGTGGTGGCAGCATCATGCTGTGGGGATGTTTTTCAGCTGCAGGAACTGGGACACTAGTCAGGATCGAGGGAAAGATGAATGAATGCAGCAATGTACAGAGACGTCCTTGATGAAAACCTGCTCCAGAGCGCTCTGGACCTCAGACTGGGGCGAAGGTTCATCTTCCAACAGGACAACGACCCTAAGCACACAGCCAAGATAACAAAGGAGTGGCTACAGGACAACTCTGTGAATGTCCTTGAGTGGCCCAGCCAGAGCCCAGACTTGAACCCAATTGAACATCTCTGGAGAGATCTGAAAATGGCTGTGCACCGACGCTCCCCATCCAACCTGATGGAGCTTGAGAGGTTCTGCAAAGAAGAATTTGAGAAACTGGCCAAAAATAGGTGTGCCAAGCTTGTAGCATCATACTCCAAAATACTTGAGGCTGTAATTGGTGCCAAAGGTGCTTCAACAAAGTATTGAGCAAAGGCTGTGAATACTTATGTACATGTGCTTTTTTTGTTTTTTATTTTTAATAAATTTGTGAAGATTTCAAACAAACTTCTTTCACGTTGTCATTATGGGGTATTGTTTGTAGAATTTTGAGGAAAGAATTAATTTAATCCATTTTGGAATAAGGCTGTAACTAAACAAAATGTGGAAAAAGTGAAGCGCTGTGAATACTTTCCAGATGTACTGTATGTTCCACTATGTTATATCCACTTCTCAATCCTGTTTATTCTCTTGGTAGGGTGAAATCCAGGGTGAATCTTGAAGGTGATGTGTTAATATCTTTGTAAATATTTGTATACAAAGGGAAGTAGACTAATGGGCCTATAGTTCTTTAGATCCTCTTAGTCTGCTTTATTGTGAAGGAGAATGACTGTTGTGTTCCACTTATCTGGTATTGTTATACCTTGAGATGCTTTGTAAAAAGGTTCTCCACTGTGATTCCATCATCTCCACGTGCTTTTCATTTTTTTTGTCTTGTTTATTGCATATCCTACTTCTTCTGGAATCAATGTACACAAGTGAAATATCATATGTGAAACTTCTTGTATATGAGGTGGAAGGGAGAATTGTGTACATCCAGGTATTTCCAGAAGATGGCACCCTAACAATGTGTTCTCCCTGACTCTGTGAGTCTCAGAAATGCAAAATATGTGCAAGGCACGCTGTACCAATTCCATTATCAAAGGGATCATTATGCCTGTTTTCAAACCACTGCATGTAGCTACTGATTTAATGCTTACCTTATTTCTGCCTTTATTTCAGCTACCTCTTACATAGTCCTATATACAACCATACACTGTATTTGGAGTTCCTATAAGTTGTATTTTCTTCCATTTTATGATGGTGCTTAAAATGTGTATAATAATATCTGTGCGTTATGTTATGCAATTTCCTGTTCGTGGAATACAGAAAACAGTTGTAACAATTTGCACCACTAGATGGAACTGTGGTAAATTTATAGGCAGTAGTTATAAATTGTGTAACACAGAGTATAGCACACTATATGCAAATATTCTAGGTATGTTACTCTGCTGAAATAACCTGTCTTGGTTTACTATCTAAATGGTCAGTACATGTGGTCTAAAAGGATACTGTATTGCTTATGATGTAGGCGGTGAAATCAAAGCAACTTGAGGAACCTTTTATTTTTCAAAACCCTCCAACATCACAGCATTATGAAAATAATGACTGTAGGAAAGGCAGAAATGCCCTTGATTCTGTTAACTTCTAAGACAGAAAAGCTAACACCATGACTGTATTATGATCAAATTAAGAGCAAATGTTTTTTCTAGTACATCTAACGAGTCCATTTGAATTCTCCAACTCTGCGCACTAAAAATGTTCAAAGGCCTTTTACATATGAAAGGCACTGAAATGTAGGCATCCTCCTTCCCCATTCATATTTTTAAAAGCTTCTGTATGGCACTGTCTCTCACTTTTAGTGTGCATGTATGCTGAAAAATAGGAAATACATGCATACTCTTTCTTAGTTCTGTAACTACAGCAGGAATTAACTGTCCTCAGTAGCTTTTTTGCAACTTTAATATAGTCTTTGATATTTTATATATTTGTTTCATACTAAACACTATGGGTCTGTTAATTACGAGATAGTACTTGTTGGTGTGTGTCTGAAAGAGGAACGGGCTCAGTTGTGTGCTGTGCCTTTTGGTAAAGAATGTGAAAGGCAAGAACAGGCCACTATATACCATTTATATCAACATCTAGGATTCTTAAGCAGTGCATCACATTTTATTAGGGCACTTGTGATGCCTAATAAAGATATAGTGCTAATCATCCTAATTATCATTTCTCTTGTTGCTATTTTTAGTCCTTTTTATAGTTTTGTACAATAAGTCATAAAGCACAACTTCAGGAGACGGGAACCCTACTTTGCTATACAACTGAAACATCAAAAGGCAACTCTGATAGACAAAACAACGTCACTGGGGCAATAAAGGTATACAATGCCTAATGCAGTGTAAGCACTCAGTGTTCAGAGTCCAGAACTCAGTCTAGCGTGTGGAAAATGCTGGTGACTACAAACAATGGTTAAAGGCCTGCGCTCCAAAGTAAAGGGATTTTTGCACTGATTGGACTGATTTTGAAGAATGGGGTCAGGGAAGAAAATTAAATTCGCCCTGTTTGAAGTGTTGCAATTTGCGGCCCTGTGTGTTCCGGTTTTCATCATCATGCAAAGGTTCGCGTCCGTCGTGGAGCAGATCAAAAGCAATGCGGAAGCAAGAACTGCCTACTGGCTAATTGTGGCTTCATCTATTGCTTATGTCATGACAGTGACCCTGGTCATCTGGGTTCCCATGAAATATATGATCGTCAAGAAAAGGAAGTTCCTCACAGAAAACAAAAAGTGGTAAGTGACTCCACAAACTATTAAATGTTCATGTTGAATGTTCATGTACCTTTACCTGTATTGGAATTTACTATAACTTCTTTCAGTATGTAATAATGATTGAATTTTGCATCATACAGAGAGACTTGATGCAGGTAAATGGACATCCAATTTTGGAAAAAACAACATTTTCTGGAAGCACAGAGAGCAAATGGAAAATGTCAGTTTTATTGTCTTTGTCATTTGACTTATGGAGAGGACTCACTCTTCAGCTGAGATCAAACTGGCTTGTTTGCTAAAATCAGGTTGTTTCCCCAACTGCCTCCATAATTTCCTCAACAACATAAGAGATCTCTAATTTTCAAGCCAGAAAAGGAAACTTGTGAAAGAAGTAACCATTACTGTGTAGAATAGGTGGCTATAGGAGATCACCTAGCCATTCCTTACTGCACTACCCTTCACACATGAGGTTTAGAATATGAATAAACAATTCATCGGTAAGTTCAAGGACACTCTTATGGCTGAGATCAATACTCCTGATCTGGAGACCTGTAGGGCCATTCAATGCACAGAATCTGGATTCCTGGGATGTAGATGTAGCTGAGATGCTTTCTGAGTGATTGTCCGAGTTGCTGACTGAATTAGGTCCAGTAGTGGCTTGTAGTGGTCCAGAATGTCCCAAGTTGGATTATATCACACTCAGAGACCCGCATTGAAACCTGGAATGCCCTGGCTCCCAAAGGCAGAAGATATAATTTGTTTCCTATTGCACTTCACGATTAACCTGCAACGAGTTAAGGAATAGTTTGCATCTCACCAATTCAAATGTTTATCATGCCATGGAGATAACAGCTGATGGTTCTTGTGGACGTCTGCATATTCTGACATATTGGCAGTCAATACCCAGGCTTTAGTTTCCTCTAGTTTGTTTTTAACTTAGCTAGCTTCTATCAGTGTACAGTCTACCACATGTATTGTCCATGGGGTTTTATTAATGTAGTGCCACTACAACTACAACAATGCCAAGTGCCTGTCTATCACAGCAGACAGGACAGCTAACACCTGAACCTACAGGTGCCTGAGAAACCTGTAATGGCATAGTATGCACTCTGGATGGAGACTTTGACTGCTACACCACTTTTTCTGCAACTAATGTTTGTGGAATGGCAGACTTTCTGCACACTTTGGCCTGTATCCATTTTTACAACAATCCTGTACTGTCTGTTTATTAATGTAAAGTCTCTACAGTATCTGGATTCTTGAACATTCTATGAATTTACTTGAAACTTTCTTTCTGTTTCAGGAGACCAGTTACTCTGGCTTACGTGGTTCTGTCAACATTGCCTTGCTTTGCCTTTTTAATTGCCAGCTCTGAGGTAATGGATCTTATGTTACATCACATGACTGCACTGTAATTGAAAATAGTTGTGAGTTGATTTTTAAAGCCATCTTGGGTTATTTAGAAATGTATAATAATATAATTTTGACTATCTCTATTAACCATAGAATCAAGATCTTCCATTACACATTAAGCATAGTTTACCATTATTCTCCACAGGATGTTTAGATATGCATTTTCAACTCAAGGAAACATTCTCTTGATTGAATAATACTCCTATTCCCATTACTACATCATGAGCACACAACTGAATATCAACAAACCAGGAAGTGTTTATCTTTCATAATTTAGCAATTTACCATTTAATGCGCTACATGCACTCTCAAAAAATGAACATAAGAACATAAGAAAGTTTACAAACGAGAGGAGGCCATTTGACCGTGCTCGTTTGGTGTGTATTAACTAAGTGATCCAAGGATCCTATCCAGTCTTTTTAAATGTTCCCAAATTTTCAACTTCAACCACATCGCTGGGGAGTTTGTTCCAGATTGTGACAACTCTCTGTGTAAAGAAGTGTCTCCTGTTTTCCATCTTGAATGCCTTGAAGCCCAATTTCCATTTGTGTCCCCGGGTCCGTGTGTCCCTGCTGATCTGGAAAAGCTCCTCTGGTTTGATGTGGTCGATGCCTTTCATGATTTTGAAGACTTGGATCAAGTCCCCACGTAGTCTCCTCTGTTCCAGGGTGAAAAGGTTCAGTTCCTCAGTCTCTCAGTAGGACGTTCCCTTCAGACCTGGAATAAGTCTGGTTGCTCTCCTCTGAACTGCCTCTAGAGCAGCGATATCTTTCTGTTCTAGAAGCAGTTCAGCAGAGAGCTATTTGCTGAATACATGGCTGCTTTACCCTTTCAGAGGGAAATGTTACAGAATGTATTAAGGAGTAATAGGGGAGTATGTCATTTTTCTATTGATATCACATTGTAGCCATTGCAGGTGAATGCATTTTGTTTTATTATTATTTGTTTTATACAGAATGCATCTGTTGTCTTTGCAGTCAGGCTAATCACCAACAACACAGGCAAACACTTTCTGAAGTTCACTTTCGAAAAAGGTCATAAATGAAATCAGTCCTCAGATGTATGGCATAGATAAATTACCCTGAGCAGTAATCTTCAACAGGTAATAAGGAACCAAATAACAATTATTGCCGTATGAGCTTTGATTTGTGAACATATCACAAAGATAAAGTTTTATAACTGTTTTCAATGACCACACAAAGTCACCGAAATTCCTAGAATGGTTTGGCTTTTGGTTGTTTGGTATGAAGGACATGAAGAAGGCTGGAAAGCCCCTTCATCTGGCCAGTCAGTAGATTATGGAAGTGGAAATGACTAATATTTAATGCAGCTGCAATTTCTCTTGTGTACATGCAGACTGTGGTGTACATGCACTCTAGATTAATACATTACAGTGGAATTCTGATGATATGCAGAGACATATGGTAAAGCATGACACCAATACATATTGTTATATTTCTTAAGAGACATCCTTATCCAGGGCGTCTTATACAGCTGGAGCAATCTAGGTAAGTACATAGATAAGTATCTAAAAGGATTGGAAGCCAATAAAGAGTCCAAAACAGAGGAGTGACATGAGTGAGGCAAGAATGAAAGAAGGCTGCTTTGCCATTAAGGGACAAGTTAGAATGTTAAGGAATTTGAATCTTTAGTTTATTATTTAATTAGGAATCAAAACTGTTTCAAAAGAAAGGGTTCCACTAGTTGTTTTATATTGGGTTTACATGTGCAGCACTTTATAGTGGATTACTGGGAAAGGAGATATCTGTTGTATTCCTTCTAATATCAGACCTTTTATCACACTTTCAACAACGCATACAACTTATGGACTGGAGTTAATACAGTGGGCCAAACTGCAATGCCTTCTTGAACATCAAAGGAACATCATCATCATTGGCTAGTTTAATGGGTTTGACACACTTTGACCAGATAATTACCTAATGCCTGGAGAGTGATAACCAGTTGTGTTCCTTTTCCTGTCAATAAGGCCAGTTGTGCAGTGATCTTTCCATTGACTGTCTCTGTAGCAGTGTCTGGCCACATGTCCGAAGGCTAGTGTGACATTTATCTGCCCATTGGCAGAAATGTGTTTCTTGGAATCCTTTTGCATATTTTTTTTGTTAGTTTCAAAATTAAAATAGAAATATATGCTTTTTGAAATAACATATAGGCTATGCATATACTGTATAAATTATTTTGTTTGCTTGTGTATTCTGCTAGTCCATTTACCAATGTGAGTGCTGAAGATAGATTCAAGGGATCCAGTCAATTTATGTCCATTCCCAGTTGCACCAAACAAAACAAAAATAATAAGGGGATGCACTTTGCATAAAACCTAGTTTTAAAGACTTCAAAACATAAACTCTCAAACATGTTGCCCAAAGGAATTTGTAATATTGACAATTTACCAGATCCTTTTTAACTTAATGACAAGTCAGAACATTTAAAGATACTTCAGTAAAGTATAGTACACGAACAACAGTATTTAGTTTCTTCAGAAGGCTTGACACCCTGACCAAAATTAAATCAGAAATTCATTAAAGAATAACAATATTTGTATATTGTATATTTGTTGTGTTTATATGTAATACTACTCAAAATAATTTGTAACAAGTGATACAGTGAGGGAAAAAAGTATTTGATCCCCTGCTGATTTTGTATGTTTGCCCACTGACAAAGAAATGATCAGTCTATAATTTTAATGGTAGGTGTATTTTAACAGTGAGAGACAGAATAACAACAAACAAAATACAGAAAAACACATTTCAAAAAAGTTATAAATTGATTTGCATGTTAATGGGGGAAATAAATATTTAATCCCCTATCAATCGGCAAGATTTCTGGCTCCCAGGTGTCTTTTATACAGGTAACGAGCTGAGATTAGGAGCACTCTCTTAAAGGGAGTGCTCCTAATCTCAGCTCGTTACCTGTATAAAAGACACCTGTCCACAGAAGCAATCAATCAATCAGATTCCAAACTCTCCACCATGGCCAAGACCAAAGAGCTGTCCAAGGATGTCAGGGACAAGATTGTAGACCTACACAAGGCTGGAATGGGCTACAAGACCATCGCCAAGCAGCTTGATGAGAAGGTGACAACAGTTGGTGCGATTATTCGCAATTGGAAGAAACACAAAATAACTGTCAGTCTCCCTCGGTCTGGGGCTCCATGCAAGATCTCAACTTGTGGAGTTTCAATGATCATGAGAACGGTGAGGAATCAGCCCAGAACTACACGGGAGGATCTTGTTAATGATCTCAAGGCAGCTGGGACCATAGTCACCAAGAAAACAATTGGTAACACACTACGCCGTGAAGGACTGAAATCCTGCAGCACCCGCAAGGTCCCCCTGCTCAAGAAAGCACATGTACAGGCCCGTCTGAAGTTTGCCAATGAACATCTGAATGATTCAGAGGAGAACTGGGTGAAAGTGTTGTGGTCAGATGAGACCAAAATTGAGCTCTTTGGCATCAACTCAACTCACCATGTTTGGAGGAGGAGGAATGACCCCAAGAACACCATCCCCACCGTCAAACATGGAGGTGGAAACATTATGCTTTGGGGGTGTTTTTCTGCTAAGGGGACAGGACAACTGCACTGCATCAAAGGGACGATGGACGGGGCCATGTACCGTCAAATCTTGGGTGAGAACCTCCTTCCCTCAGCCAGGGCATTGAAAATGGGTCGTGGATGGGTATTCCAGCATGACAATGACCCAAAACCCACAGCCAAGACAACAAAGGAGTGGCTCAAGAAGAAGCACATTAAGGTCCTGGAGTGGCCTAGCCAGTCTCCAGACCTTCATCCCATAGAAAATCTGTGGAGGGAGCTGAAGGTTCGAGTTGCCAAACGTCAGCCTCGAAACCTTAATGACTTGGAGAGGATCTGCAAAGAGGAGTGGGACAAAATCCCTCCTGAGACGTGTGCAAACCTGGTGGCCAACTACAAGAAACGTCTGACCTCTGTGATTGCCAACAAGGGTTTTGCCACCAAGTACTAAGTCGAAGGGGTCAAATACTTATTTCCCTCATTAACATGCAAATCAATGTATAACTTTTTTGAAATGCGTTTTTTTCTGTATTTTTTTGTTGTTATTCTGTCTCTCACTGTTAAAATACACCTACCATTAAAATTATAGACTTATCATTTCTTTGTCAGTGGGCAAATGTACAAAATCAGCAGGGGATCAAATACTTTTTTCCCTCACTATAGATATGTCAGATACTTTCAAAATTTGGTACATAAAATACAGCAAAGTATCATAGCAGCAGAGCAGACAACGTAACATTCAGTAGGTGCTTGCAATGTTGAAAAATGGTGACTAAAAAGATATGCCGAAGTGCTGCATTATGAAGAGTTTCATGGGAAATGATTTCCTAAGAAGAAACCACCTCAGAAATCCTCCAAGGTAGGGGGTATGTAGTTTCAGGCATAACAGCCTGATTACCTGACCGGACAAGGCAGTATACTTTAAGAACAAAATTGATGTAAATCCCCCAAACTGAGGATGAACTGCTAAGCCTAGCTGCTCTCACTTATCTTCACTAATAAAAGAAAAAAGATGGTTTTACACTTTAAACAGAAAGGAAAATCACTATGAATCACGTATTAATGTGTAATTGATGTTATAATCCCTTATATAAAGAGTGTAGTGAATGTCTGGTAGTTCCATTAGAAAAGGCAAAACAAATACTACCCCCATATATATACCATACATTGTATACATTGAACAGATTTACAGTCTCTTATCTGATACTGAATGTGGTAAAAGGTTGTGCATAGCGAATGGATATCCTTCCAGGAAACCAGCAAAGAGCTGACAAAACACACCCACTTGGCACAACAGAAACTGATCTGCTCTGATTTATTTCTCTTTGTTTTTGGTAAATGTTACTTTCTTTTTAAGAGATGATAGCAATGTAGCAGTGATTAAGAATGGCCATTTTATCATGCCTTATTCATTTATCAAGTGGAGAAATGATCATGTAAGTGGTTTTGCACAGTTTGCCTGGATTTCTGCCATAGTAGAGTAATCACTTTCAAGTGAAATTGTACACACTTGCCAATTACAAACTAAATAGTCACCTGTACAGCCAAAACACTGTTCTAGATACGTTTTCAAAAATAAGCAGTGTAAATAGTGTCAAAATCCCAGTATTACATTACTTTTAGCTTCTATTACAGCAAGTTCAGTGAAATATCACCCCATTCTTTCATGTCAAGTAACAATCAATGTATTCCCATTGGTGAGTGTCCTCTAGAAACTCACATGCTATATCAGTCTGATACAGGTCAGGTGATTGACATGGCCAATCCATCACTTTCATCCTATTCCACTTTAGAAATGCCATTAATCTGGCTGTGTGCTTTGTGCTTTGAACACACAGCCATGAACTACGAGAGCGTGGAATTAGTCTTCCCCACATCACCCCCGGCAATGATTAAGTTTAGTAGAGCCTTCACTTTATTTTCTTACCCTATTATAATTAATAATACATTGATAACTACTGTTACCACAATTCTGTAGCATTCAACAATCAAATGACCATCAGCTGTGTTACTGCTTATTTATGAATTAGTTTAGTTAACATGATTAAAAGGTTGATTGCTTCTCACTATAGAAGCTGTGAGCAGTGATGTTAAAGGTTCTGTTTTGAGTTTTGTTTCCAATTTTATGAACTGATGCAACAGCTTAGTTTTCTTGTGAGACTGACCAGTGTTGTTTAGTAAGTGGAAAGTGGTTTTCCCCTTCTTCTTGGTTCCTTTTCTGTGGTTAGTTCTAATTGTGTGGAGAAAACTAAATATTGAACTCTACTACATTACCTTGTCCTGATTTATGTATTTATGCAATTATTTATTTATTTATTTATTTACACAAGAAGATATAGGATCAATCAATTTCTGGCCCTATCTATTCTCAATCATTACTGTCTTGTTTTATAAGCATTTTCAATGAAAGATAAACTTTGTTAATATGTAGGTCCATGCAGATTTTGATGTATTTGCCATTGCTTTTACATAACACCCCCACAATTTCTGGTACAATTCATTTCCAGCAGAGACAGGCATGTGCTTTTATTAAGGCAATGCAAACCTAGATTTCTTGTAAGACTTTAAATTGCACCATATTTGACACACGCATGAATGCCTATGCTCTCCAATCCCAACCTAATCCCTCTTCATGTTCATTAACAGGTGCAAATAAACAGCAATGTAACATTGGACAGATTCACCGAACTCCCAGTCTCTCTGGTTTTATTCTCTCTGATATGTGTTGATATCATCGACAGGCTTCGCAAATGTCGTCTTACAGGACAGGTTCATGGTAAGTCTGTTGAATAACATGCTTTTGTTGCTATAATAATAATAATAATTGCACATTGCATTGCATTCTACGGTGGCCCTGAAGTGCAAGACGCAATTGCAACAAGAAACCCTAAAACAAAAATATGTTTTTATTACAGAATTGCGTCATCTAGACTCCTACCAATAGAAAACATGTCCCGCCTCTTCATCCCCTAGCCGTGTTTCGAAGCCCACTGCTGTTATGGGCAGCTACACACCCACACAGGACTGAAGCGCTGCCATTGGTCAGCTTCTCTGTTCCCTGCTCTATGCTCACTGTGCACGAGAGAAACGCTCAATTTTAAGTATATGTATAGATGCAGGCCCGGAAATCGGACGGCTCGTGGAATTATGATTATTTTGAATGTCACTGTCGCTTCATTTATTAAAAACACAAAATACATACAATGATTCTATTGACTGTAAACTCTTACAGGGAAGTATAATTAGAAGTGGAGGTGCACTGTATAGAGCAACAAATGTAGGTCCTGTAGGGTAATTTCTTATCTCGATCAAGACCTATATTTGTTAATATAGAAAGCAAAAATACCAGCTCAAAAAATAATCAGAAATAAACACTGTTTAAACGGAGAGATTAACTCACATTCATTGCACCAATTATGTGTGTTCCCTGTAGTGTTTATAGTGAACACTGTCCTTGTATGTATTAAATGTACGCACACACACACACACACACAGACCCACATACACACAGACAGTATTGTGTGAACTGTAATGTTTTAGTGTTCAGCTAAGAAAAGCATGATGTTCTTCATTAATGTGAAATCAGTCCTCTTATTTCTGTTAACATCTGTGTTTAGTTGTTTCTGTTAACTCGCCAACACACCATGTGCATGGTAATCGCTTTAAGAAACACTTAAAGTAGGCTAACATCACTTTCTGACCTTTGTACTATAACCTGCATCAACACTTGTACTTGAAATCGATCACTTCTTTCACGCACAGAGAGCACAGAGCAGAGAACAGAGATGCTGACCAATGGCAGCGCTTCAGTCCTGTGTGGGTGTGTAGCTGCCCATAATAGAGGTGGACTTCGAAATAATGCAGCTGATGAAGAAACTAAAACAATATATTTTCGTTTTTGTGTTTTTCTTTCTGCATTTGTGTTCTTCGTTTTGCTTTTGCGTGCTGCTTTTTGTTTTTGTGATTCTCTTTGCATTTGCATTCTGCTTTTTGATTTTGTGATTATCTTTTTGCAGTTGGGTTTTGCACTTCAGGGCCACCGTACATTACACATTTTCTCCCTCCTTGAAAATACAGAGGAATGTTAAGTGTTGCTAATAATTCTTTCCCTCCAAATAAAAAATAGATTACATTAAAAGAAATATGAAAAATGAAAAAAGGTGGGGTTTATCTATTTTTACTACTACAAATAATACTAATTAAATTTACATCATTTTTAATATTTCTTAATTTTGGTATTTAGATGTATTTCTTTACCTAATTTCTTGTCCATTACATTTAAGAATGCACCATTCATTGGGTAATGATTCCAATAGATAAAACATGTAGCAGATATGAAACCATACATGCTTTTTATGGTTTGTATCTGTCAAAGTCACATTGCAACATTCCCTTTGAGTATGGACATAATTTTGCATAATATCTAGGAGCTGATACTGATACTGGACTAGAATTAAATAATGAATAAGATTATCTTAACATCTGAGAACTTCCATATGTTATCTGACACAGCCTTACTCATCCCTGGCATTGATGCTGTTTTGGAGAGAATACTTTAAATGTCTATTGAAGATTCAAAGATTGATGTCGTTCTTTTCCTTCAGCCAACGAAAATGACCAGGATATCCATCTCCCCGGTCCAGTTTTGACCCATATGGAGCAAGTGGCGACTGTGTCGGGTCAGGTTGATGCTGACGGAGGTAATGGTGAGCCAAACACACGGCTTGAAGCTAACGGATCCGTGCCAGGAATGTTGGGAAACCAGGAAAGACAATACAGCATTTCTGGGATGAGTTCACGCACAACAAGCACTGTTTACCACAACTCGCCTAACGCCCCCTCCGGGCCCCTCAAGTTTCTATGCAACAATGACATGAGGGCAGAGTTATTTGTAGACAGTTTCATGTATTGGTTTGACACCATAGAGATGGTAAGGGTAGCTGGAGACCCTCAAGTTTATTATTCGGGCTGGGTTATCCCAATATATATATTCAGCTATATCTCTCTGTTGCGGTTGGTTTTAAAACCCAAGAATCCAGCCCTGAGTTCATTAGGAGTTTTCCTACAAGACATTCCTTTTCTTTTCATCCGAATAGCATTGATTGCCATTTTTGGATATGTTACTCCCCTGCTGTACCTTTTGAAAAACCTTTTGGTGTTTTTGGCATTTATTTATTTTAACTTTATGACCAAGCTGAAGATGTTTAATACTGAGCGAATGTTTTGAAGAGGCTTGTTCGGTCAATAAAGAAATATCAGAATTGAGAGCAGAAGGCAAAGATGTCTGCAGGCATCTCAAGCACACTAGAGCAGATCCTTCCTGCTGAGAGACTACAGCTGTATATACCGAAGAAGTTGCAGGCATTTTCCTCTTATTTTATTCCTTACTTTTTGCATTCCATTTTATATGTTTATATATGATCTTTTTTATCATCTTTATATGATTTTATTTGCTTAGGATGAGTATTTGCTATGTTAACAAAACAAAGATCTCTGGTAAAAAGCAGCTTCTGAAAAGACGTAAAGTCAACTGCAAGATGTAGTAGTAGATCAGCATTGCACAGAACAAAACAAACTTAGTGAGTCCACTGTTGCACCTGCTCCTTCAGAAATGAAAAAGCTAGGGAATATTGTACCCCCATTTGTGTGATAAAAAAAAAAAAATCAATTTAACATTCAATCAACTACTCACATTTCACTTGTTTCAAAGTTTCCCAACTATTTTGAGAATTAAATATTTTACTGATGTGAGAAAGAAAGTAATGTCCTTTAATTGTTTCCAATTAAACTGCCTACAAATGGAGGATACCAGGGTACATGCACAGTATACAGTCCTTAAGAAAATGTAAGTAAATTGCCCCTTATGTTGAGGTCTCCTGTACTTGTATTAATGGCACTTAGACGACCAAAGACAACAGAGTTTATCTTAAATAATATAGATTATAACGGGTCTCTTATCACTAATATTTAGCATGTATTATATGATTTAAAAAACTGGAGAAACAGACTGTATTTATATATTTAAAAAATACAGCAAAAAGATTACATTGACACTCCTGAAATGTAGTCGCATGTAGACTTTATAGAATTGTGCAATACATCAATACCCACAGAATAGCACAAAACCAAAATCAGATTTTAATATTTATCTTTTTTGATCATTGCATTACAGGATATTTGTGAAAATTCACTTGCAGACAGAAAAGGCATGCTTAAATCTGAAGTGTTTTTGTCAAAACCTGTATACAGCAAGTTCTTTATTTTAGTAAAAGGCTAAAACTTATTAATTGCTCTGTAATAATTTAAACATATGTGTTTGTTCCATAAAAACAAAACACAGTTCATATATAGAGATGGAGATCACAACCAAATTGTAACTTTTTAAATTTTCTCTCATCCCTGCTTCATCAGTTCTTTTTTTGTACATTTAATAACATTGTCTTAAAGTAAGTGTTGCATTTTGTTTGAATTGTATAGGTGGCAGCAATGGCCTTCTTAATGCACTGGGCTTGCTTTACCTGTTTCAAATGGAAAATAAATAATTAAACAGGAAGCACCCGACAGTATTGTGATGGTATAGAAACATATTATGCAGGTTATCGTATTGAGGCACGTAATACATTATTGCACACTCACACGAAAATGTCTGCTTTTTCTTTATTACTGACAGACACTAACTGATTAACATAGCATTAAAATGCATGCTACATTCCTAGAGATCCGTTTAAAATTACACAAATCAATATAAATGCAATGAGGTTGTACTTGCATACTTTTGAATAAATCCAGCTTTCAAATCAAAATGTATTTTCATTTATTTTTATTTTGACCAATCCTTCAAGACAAATAAATAAATCTCTTTGTCTTTCATGCTTCCCCACTTAACTTAGAATACGAAATTCTGTAAATATATTCAGAAAACTTGAGGGCCAGATCTTATATTAATAGTCTTATTTTATTTACCCATTCAATTAAAGTGTGAATTAACCAAATAAAGTGAGGCAAGAGCCCCACTATGACCAAACCAGTCATGCCTGAACAGGTGTAGAAATTACAATAGCAATTCAGAAAATACTTTAAAAGGGAAATATTTTGTTATTAACAGTAATGTCTGCACTTCCTGCACTACTAAGGAATATATGCTGAAAGGAGTTGCCCCACATTCCTTGCATTGCATTGCATGTGACAAGCAAGGAAAAAGATAACAGGAAAATGCAGATACTGGAGAAGTACCCCATGCTTTGTCTGGAATATTTTGGAAACATGTGAGTGTCTGGGCAAAGACAAATAAAAATAAGCTTTTCTAAATTAAATACTAAAACAATAATAACAAAGTCAGCAACTATTATTATTAATGTACATGTTCTAAGTTGATTTTGTCAGTAGTGCTGAGCCTTGTGAAATATATATATTTTTTAATTAAAAAAGCTAATGATCAAACTTAAAACTATTACATGTTAAGGAGGTTGAATGTCACCAAAACCTGCAAAGAAAATATATAAATTGGATAGTCAGTACTTGGTGGAAGCACCTTTGGCAGCAATTGACTGCTGTGTGTCTTTCTGGTTGTGTTTCTACCAGCTTTGCACAGTGAGATGGTTTAATTTGTACCATTTCATCCTCACAAAATTGCTCACGTTCTGACAAGTTCATTGGGGATCGTTGACGAACTGCATTGTTCAAGTCTCACCAAACGTTTTCTATTGCATTCTATTTGGACTTGGACTGGGCCACTCAAAGACATTAACTTTCTTCTTTTTAAACCATTCCAGTCTGGCTTTGTCCTGCTGAAATAGTATTGATTCTTGGTTGACTCCAGCAGATTCTTTTCTAGGATTGTACCTGTACTTTGCACCATCAATTGCCCCTCAATCCTGACAGGCTTCCCAGTCCCTGCTGATGAGCAGCATCCCTGTAACCTAATGCTGTGTCCTTATGAGCTTATCTCCTTCTTGTTCTTAGATGGACTACTTATACATTTTAAAATTACCTTCATTATATCAGGACATGAGACAGTGATTCTGAAACCATAGGCATTTAGTTGTTCACAAAGTAAATGATGAGGATTGATAGAAAGCATGCTATTTGCTGGCAATGATGTCAAGAGTCTTGACATCGTTGTAACATATTATATTTACAGTTTTTGTTGTCAAAGACTGAATCCTCATTGCTTTCAACCCTTATGTGCAGTGTTAGTTCATCACCCTTTGTGTTTCTCAACTAAAGCAGAAAAAAGCAAAGCAGTGAATATACCAGATTACAGGTTTAAATGTCTGTTGCCCAATGAATGAAACTGATATCCCCTGAAGAGTAATCTTCTATTGTATTTGCCAGATAAGGCAGCACATTACAGTGCTTGGTCCTGATTGTGTCCAAACTAACTCCTTTTCCTGGTATTTGACATAGAAGAGGATCATGCCAAACTGGATAACCCTGTGTAAAACTTGCAAGGCACTATAGTTTTATTGGTAAGGATCCACCTTCTCTTTACCTTCCAGGATCTCTATTGCATTCTAATTCCTGGACTTCCTTTGGCAGGATACAGGATTTCCTTTTCACGGTCTGCTCGCCCCTATATTTCCGTTCCCCTCTCACCAAGGTTCCTTTTGGTAACAGATTGTCGGCTGAACTTCAGAATCAGCACTATGTTGTGGTAGGAACTCCCCCTTTTGATTCCTCATAGCTGAACTGTACTGAATATAAACAAGGTCTTAAGGGGAATACTGTAAAGTGTTTTTCAGAAACACATTTTCATTATATAATTTTGCCAAATGGTCATGTGTTTATATTGTGTATTATCATTGTGTGTAAACAAGAGCATTGGAAGACTACATAGTGCTAGAAAATGATTTGATAAACAATTGTGTACTTTGAAGCTGGAATGCCTGTTCCCCAGTTTTCAAATCAAACTGGTGAAAGGTCAATTTCAAATCATAGTACTATTACTCAATATAACCTTCCAGTGAAGTGCTTAGCAGTTAAATATTCTTATTGTGTAGTCGGTCAACATCCTCTTCTGTTGGGAAATTTACCAAATGTTCTCTGGATATTGTGGTTTTACTATGTATAGATATTAAAGATCTGCTGAAATTGAGTCATTTTAAACAGAAGAAACAAAGTATGTTGTAATGCAAGGGATTCAGAGAAAATGACAGCACATGGACATTACACTGAAGGGAAAGGAGACTTGTCACTCTCCACAATGGCCACAACCAGACAGTTGCTGGGAACGATCTCTCTCTTGAACACATATGTTCCCTGATGGCTAAGCTTTTCCCCTCACAAAAGTACCTCTCTCCACTTTCACCTTCACAGCACACTTACAGAAACAGATCTCTGGAAGCAAGGCCAGTGTTACGGACCTAGGGTCAGGTGTTATAATGCAGGGAACATGTAGGACCAGATAGAAATGTCTCAAAAATAAACTAATTTAATTCAGTTTCCTATCTTCACAAAACAAAACAAAAAAAAACCTGAGAGCAGGAATACCAGAGCTACCGTGGTTAATTGGGAACAATGCACTCAAAGGCAGCGCTCTATACTGACCATATACTGATGAACCCAACCTCCCAACTGACCCCCTAGCAGTTCTCACACTCCCTCTTTATCCCCCAAGATCTAGATCTCCTCCCCCCAGAACAGACCATTAATAAAATATAAATATATCAATATCTAAATGTATGAACACAAATACAGTGCATTACACACCCTCATGATATAAATAAATAACATTAGTTATAATATCTAATACCATAAAGAGAAAAAAAACAACATTGGTACAAAGAAAATAAAGCAAAACATTATTCCACACACCCGTTTCCTACAACCACTTGAACCCTTCCCTTGTGGCTACCTTATACAATAAATATGGTAATTGCCAAGCATATATTGCACTTCTCCAGCATGGCCTCCGTAACCACTTCACCCTTCACCAACATGGCCGCCCACACACCAACCCCAACAACTCCAGCCCAGTTCCCCCTTTCCCTCCACAGCAGGTAAGTTCATAAGTGATTTATTAATACCAACCATGCCCCTTTTTTATATATATATTTTTATACAACAAATTACTGCAATTAATAACATTTTTAAAAGGTGTCTTCTTAACTACAACACACTCAATCACACTAAACCAGCAATGATTAGTGTGGTTTTATTGGAGATGGGTTCACTCCATCACAGCCAGGTTATTATGCACAGACAAGATGAAATGCAACTCCTGTCACCAGATAACCATTATTATCTAGGAATTGGCAGTTATCAGTATTACCACCCCTGTGCACAGCAGTTTAAGGTATTCTTAGAGCTTATTCAGGTCCTACTTTCACCCAAATGAAAGGCATCCAGTCCCCATCTCCATCACAGACGGCCTGGTATGGAGGACATTGATTGATAAGGAGGACACCCCACATTACGAAACAAATGGCAGAAGGTACTGTAAGCTACAGTGCATAACAGGTGCCCAGGACCCAAACCTTCAGTTTCAGAAACCTTTCCAACATCTAATGTGTTTGCTGCTATTGCAGAAATTGCCGCTCAAGATTTCATTTGCAACATTTCAGAAATATTTTAAGAATATCAATACTAAGAGTGAGGAGGGAGCCCATCTAAAAGAAAAATGGGCTGGTAAGTGACTCTTTCCACTTGGGGGAGGAGGATGTTATGTACGACAGTATGTAAAGTGTGGTCATTGCAAAGGTTTTCGTGTGCGACAAAAGAGACAAGTGAGCGAGTGATGTGAATAAAGGTTTGTTGTCCGAAACTTGAGCTCCCGACTGCAGCGTGAGTGATTAGCTAACTTTCATCTGTCTCAAACATAATATTGGCAAAGAGGATGGCTGAGTTTAGTTTACCACCACTGGCACGTTTCTCCCTGTGCCTGGGGAACCCTCAGTCCATGGGCAAGCTTGCTTGACGGCGCTTCTCTGTCGCTGTCTCCGCACGGAGGGGCAGAGGATCTACAGAACCCTTGGCACTGCTGAGACATTCAAAGAGGCAGTCGCCCTGCTAGGGAACCACTTCACTGGGAGACAGCGAGTGCTCCTCAGGCATTACAAGCTATGGAAATGGCATCAGCGGCCGGGTGAGTCCAATCAAAGCTACGTGGCTAACCTCGGGGATATGGCTAGATCGTGCAACTACGGTGTGCTTCAGAACCAGATATTATGCAATCCACTTATTGAAGGGACACTGTGTGAGAAAATACATGGGACATTTCTTTTGGAATCGGATGAGTTGACACTGGACGCGGCTGTAACCATAGCACTACAAGTGGAAGCTGCTTTAGAGTGTTCTACAATTATTATTATTATTATTTCTTGGCAGACGCCCTTATCCAGGGCTACTTACAACATAAGTGTAAAACAAAGTGCAAAAATACAGTTAAGTAAAAGGCATCAATCATTACAAATTCAATTAAACTAAAACATAGCCATTTAAAATACATTTTACAAATTCCAATTTACAATTTAAACAGGCAAGTACAGTAAGTGAGGTCCTACATCCTGGACGGTAAAAGCTAAGTGCTGTCAAGATGTAAAGATGTCAAGAATGCTAGCAGACTGCAGCTACAGCTCGCTCCTCCAGTCTCCTGGCTCAGCAGCTGCAGCCAGCCAATCATGTACTGTACACACCCACCCCCACAGACAGCAGCATGTCCATAGACACAGGCTCTCTGGTGCAGTTGGCACAGAGCCAGGGAGGCAGACGAGGCGGGCGGGAACTGCGGGGCTAGTTCACACAGCACTAGGGCTCCCAACTGCCCAACTCGGGGACAGACATGTGAGAACTGTTTAAAGCCCAATCACTTTGGTAGGGTGTGCAGGTCCTGCTTACAATGACTGCACCGAAATATGGACGGTGACTGTGTCCACTGACCAGGTGACATTCAAGACATGTACTGTGCAGCTGGGAGAGGTGAGCCTGCCTTTGCTGTTGGACACAGGAGCTGCTGCATCTCTGTTAAATATCCACACCTATTAAAGAATATTTTCACACCTGCCACTGCTCCTTCCCTCTACTGCTCTGTGTGGATATGACCACTGCAAGATAGACATTTTGGGCACTCTCCAGGTCCCAGCGCGCTACGGCACTAAACACTTGCCTTCCTTCACATTTCATGTTGCTAAGAGGGGAGCCATCCTCCTAGGCCTCGACCTCTTCACAGGCCTGGGCTTCACCCTGCATGACAACAGTGGGTCAGCCATCCACCACGTCACCTCCACCTGCAGCAGAAATGGCCAGCGCTGTTTGATGGACTTGGCTGCCTCACAGCCTTCATGCACAGACCCCTAGTGAACACAGAAATGACGCCAGTCATGCATCCCCTGCAATGTGTCCCCCTTGCATTAAGGGATGACGTGACAAAGGAACTCCAAACGCTGCTGCTCATTGAGCCAATAAATGCTGCACCCTGGATCTGCAACTTGGTCATCGTGACAAAGAAGTCAGGGGGGCTCCGCATCTGTGCTGATCTGCGATCTGTCAACAAGGCGGTCATCCCAGACAAATACCCTTTGTCCACAGCGGAGGAGCTCACCACTTGCTTTTATGGCTCCACGTTCTTCAGTAAGCTCGACTTATGTCATAGCTATCTCCAGGTGCCCCTCCACCTGGCCAGCAGAGATTTCACAGCTTTTGTCACACACACAGGGGTGTTCAGGTATACATTGAATGCCTTTTGGGCTTAGCTCCGTCCCCAGATGTTTCCAGAAGGTGATGACCGCTGTCCTGGCAGGGATCCAAGGGGTCGCAGTGTTTCTAGAAGACATTGTGGTCCATGTCTCTCTACCCACAATGAGCATCTCCACAGGGTTTTCTCCAGGAAAACTATCTGACACACAATGGGTGGAAGTGCATCTGCAGCATCAGCCATTGACTTTGTGGGTTTTTGTCTGACAGCCAAAGGGATTGCACCGCTCTTATCAAACATAAAGGCAATCCACAAAATCCCAGAACCCACCTCTGCCTCCCAAGTGGCCTCATTCCTGGGGATGACTGCCTACTACCTCTGATTTCTCCCTCAATATTCCCAGTGCTCATTTGCCAGCTCCTTAAGAAAGAGGAGCTGTGCAACTGGACCCCAGCCTGCTCGGCAACAGTCTGTGCGCTCAAAGCACAGCTCACCACGCCTCCTGTCCTGGCCCATTTTGACCCATCCAGCCCTATTGTGATCACATATAACGCCAATAGCCAATAGCCAATAGCCCTTCGCCTCCAAGGCCCTGACCCCCACCAAGCAGCGCTATTCTGTTGGCGAGAGAGAGGCCCTTGCCTGCATCTAGGCATGCAAAAGATGGCATCTCTATCTCTATGGGCGACAGTTCATGCTCAGGACAGAGCATCAGGCTCTCACCACCCTGCTCTCAGCCTCAGGCACGGGTCACAAGCCTCTCTGGCTACACCGCTGGGCTGACCGCCTGAGACAATATAACTTCTGGTTTGTACAGATGCTACATGCTCTCCTCCAAGCTGCTGTCTCAGTGGAGGAGCTTTAAAGTGAATCAGAGAGGGACTCTGTCCTGACAGCTCTCTGCACCTACATACACACAGGATGGCCCTCAAGAGTACCAGAGGAGCTGGCTCTGTTCACAAGGGTGAGATATGATATGACTGCACACCATGTTTGCTCAGTGGAAAACCCACTACAGCCAATCACGTGGCCGTCCCACTTGTGGGAACAACTACAACTCGACATCTGCGGGGAGATTCATGATCAGGCAGTACATCACCACCAACACTTCGTAGTGGTGGTGTAAGACCTTCACTCAAAGTGGCCGGAAGTGCTACCAGTTGGTTCAGTCACAACTCGAGGCATTACAGACATACTGGACAATCTGTTCATCCACTTTACCACTGCAACACATTCACTTTGCATGAAAATGCTTAAGGAAGCAACACAGAAGAGAACAAGAGAGAACCTACCCATCCATCAACATGCTTACAGGACTCCTCAAGCTAAGAAATCAGGAATCCTTGGACTTCCACAGTTATTTTGTTGAAAAGGTAGGACAGACAATTCAGATTCTATATATCAGAAATCTGAATGTTGGGGCCATCCGTATCCATTGCCACTGACATGAGAAACATTGGACCACCAGGCAGGAGTATGCTTGTTTAGCACCACCGGGTTGTCAAGTGTTTATGAGTAGATAAATAAATCTCCAAGAGATATGGATAGAAGACAGATGGGACTGACCAACACACTGCCAATCTTTAAGCATTAGCTTGAGCTGGTGATTTGTGGCCTGTGCTGGAAGACCATTAGGTGGTCTTGGTTTTTAGCAGATGTTTCTTAGGAGATTTGCTGAGTCTAGGAGATGTTTTCTCATATTTTGTACATTGGGATTGAATTCCTCCTTGCAGAGGATAGGGTCTCTGTACTATAGTTTAAAAACCTGATGCATGGATAAAGAAAAACACTGGCCAACATCAACATCAAGAACATCCACTGGGGTTATAGCATTTGTCATGCTTTTTAAGATTTGGTAAGAACGTTTCCAAAAAGGCTGCACCCCTGTAAAGGTCTTGCCATCATGACATAATTGAAAATCAGACACTTTACTAACCTCTACAGACTCCGGGAAACTGCAATTATTGTCCTTTAATAAATATGTTTTTGTTAAGGGTGAACCGTCACCATAGATATAGTATATAGAACTGAAAAGTACTTTTACGATAAAATAATAACATATCAAACAATGAAGTAAATTTACAATGTCTCACGGATGATGCATTTAATGAATAAGTAATTTTTATTAAGAAGAATAAAGATAATACTCAAAATACTGTAAAAGGCTGTAATAGTTAATGCAATGATATGTGGAATTACTATAAAATACAGACCTTAAAGAAAATAATTATTAAACTTAATTCTATTACAAACAGTATAGCAACATTACGACATCTGAACATATATTTATTTGTACATAACTGGTTAAAAAAACAATAACAAGGGTTATATTGCATAATACACATGCAGTAAATATACAATACAGCATCATAATTTATAGGAATAGGGCCCACTGTAAAACAACCTTTCATCTATTAAATTAACATTATTGTAAATTGAGAAAACAATCTGGATGATTTGAATTAAATTAATATGTTCACACCATTTGATTAACGTATTACATACAATACATGTATAACTATATTTTAGGCCCACCCTTACACCCACCAGCAACTCTCAAATTGGCAACTCCGCACCCAAGACTCCTGGGTGCTCCAAATTATATCCGTTGGCTACTCCCTACAATTTCACACACATCCACCCCCCTTCCAGGACGTGGTGTGGACGTGAGTGAGGGGCCCGTTGCAGTGTGCGGCGCTTCGCGCTGAAATCACCACTCTCCTCAAGAAGCGATCTATCGGCAAAGTGATCTCAGACTGTGCCTCAATTCCATTGCCATGCTCGTCACATTGGCACCAGAGATAATTGCCTCCATACACACGTGTCTTGCCCTCTTCCGACTGAGAGCTCATGTCAGGGTGTCCCTTTGCCAGAGGCTGCTGGGCCTCCTAGCAGCTGCACCACAGACCCTCCCCCTCGGCCTCCTCCAATTGAGGCCGCTGCAGTGGTGGTTCAGGTCTCTCAGGATGCATCCTCGCTGCGATTGAGCACGCCAAGTCACAGTTACTCCAGCGTGCTGGAAGGCGCTCCGTTGGTGACCCTCAGTGTGCCCCTGGGGCCAGTCTACCACTAAGCAGTCATGATGACAGAAGTCTCCAAGCAGGGTTGGGGAGCTGTCTGTGACAGACGTGAAGTCCGCAGCAGGTGGATGGAGCCCGCACGGGCCCTCCATATCATTGTCCTGGAGTTACAAGCAGTACTCCTTGGACTGTGTCATTTCCTGCCAGTCCTACAGGACAGACATGTGCTGGTTCAGAAGGACAACACAGCGGTGGTTGCCTATATCAACAGGCAAGGAGGTCTCCGGTCGTGCAGACTGTACTGTCTAGCACGCCACCCAGCTAACAAAAACGGGTCCCCGCGACATCCCCTAAACGTTCTCTAAAGTTGTAAAGACGTTTACAGTTTTTTTTGTAGGGCTCCCTAAATGTTCCGCAGGAAATATTTTGTGATGTTCCTATGACGTTCTGTGAATGTCCTGCTTCCATTCCCAAGACCATAAAAGAACATCACAAGCGAATGTTAATAAGACATTATTTTTTGTGTTCCCTGGGCGTCTTTTGTGACGTTCCTATCACGTTCTGTTAACATCCCTATACCATTCCCAAGACTATTAAAAAACGTCAGAAACTAACATTACCAGAACGTTTTTTGTAGGGTTCCCTAAGTGTTCTGCAGGACGTCTTTTATGACGTTCTTCTGACATTCCATGAATGTCCCTGTGCCATTCTCAAGACCATAAAAGAACATAATAAACCAACATTAATGAGATGTTATTTTATAGGGTTCCCTAAGTGTTCTGCAGGACGTCTTTTGTGACATTCCTATGATGTCCTATGAACATCCCTGTACCACTCCCAAGACCATAAAAGAATGTCACAAATAAACATTACCAGGACGTTATTTTGTACGGTTCCTAAATGTTTCTTGGGACGTCTTTTGTGTCCTTTCTATGACATCCCTATGCCATTACCAATAATTTTAAAGGATGTGTATTACAGGTTCCGTAAATGTTGCCCTACCACTACTGCAGGATATTGGATGCCATTTTTATTGCTGTTTTTTTTAAATACAAATTCTGCAACTCTACCACATTTCCTAGTTACATTAATGTTTTTTGGATATAAATACAGAATATACTGTTATAACCCATATACACCGATCAGCCATAACATTATGACCACTGACAGGTAAAGTGAATAACACTGATAATCTCGTTATCATGGCACCTGTCAGTGGGTGAGATATATTAGGCAGCAAGTGAACATTTTGTCCTCAAAGCTGATATGTTAGAAGCAGGAAAAATGGGCAAGCGTAAGGATCTGAGCGACTTTGACAAGGGCCACATTGTGATGGCTAGACGACTGGGTCAGAGCATCTCCAAAACTGCAGCTCTTGTGGGGTGTTCCCGGTCTGCAGTGGTCAGTACCTATCAAAAGTGGTCCAAGGAAGGAAAAGCAGTGAACCGGCGACAGGGTCATGGGCGGCCAAGACTCATTGATGCACGTGGGGAGCAAAGGCTGGCCCGTGTGGTCCGATCCAACAGACGAGCTACTGTAGCTCAAATTGCTGAAAAAGTTAATGCTGGTTCTGATAGAAAGGTGTCAGAATACACAGTGCATCGCAGTTTGTTGCGTATGGGGCTGCGTATCCGCAGACCAGTCAGGGTGCCCATGCTGACCCCTGTCCACTGCCGAAAGCGCCTACAATGGTCACGTGAGCATCAGAACTGGACCACGGAGCAATAGAAGAAGGTGGCCTGGTCTGATGAATCACGAGTTCAAGGTGTTGACTTGGCCTCCAAATTCCCCAGATCTCAATCCAATCGAGCATCTGTGGGATGTGCTGGACAAACAAGTCCGATCCATGGAGGCCCCACCTCGCAACTTACAGGACTTAAAGGATCTGCTGCTGACATCTTGGTGCCAGATACCACAGCACACCTTCAGAGGTCTAGTGGAGTCCATGCCTCGATGGGTCAGGGCTGTTTTGGGACCTACACAATATTAGGCAGATAGTAATAATGTTATGGCTGATTGGTGTATATGGCAATGAATACCAAATTCTTGTAAAAATGATAGTAACATACTGCATTCAGCCATATGCATACATTAAAAAGGAGTAGACAAAGATACATAGCACTTATTATTTAGCCCATGCTCAATGTGATAGTCTATCCCTATAAGCACAGCTTATTATTTACAAAAGAATTGAAATACACAAACACAATTGTTTTAATTTAATTTAGTTTTATTTTTTTAAAGAAAACATTGTTTTACTTTTTTATTTTAATTTTTTTATTTGTTTGGAAGTCACATTATGTGATGCACTTTTTCCCGTTGTTTTGCTTCTCTGATTTTCTTTTCAATTAATGATGTCCCTCACTGTTCCCTGTAAAAATCAAGATCACCTTATTAGTCATTTCTGTCTGTCACTGCGCTCCTGACCTTCACTCACTGAATGATCACCAGTAATAAAAAAAATAAGTATTACTAGTGTAAGACTGTTCATGTAATTGTTTAAAGGTAGATATATTTGACTAACATGTTAAAAGAAAGCTAAGGCTTAAACTGGTTTTCAGTTCTTTGTTTATTATATGATATCGCTCTTCAGTCATTTCATTAAGTTTAGTTGTGTTATTAAGATCTTTGTTAAATCCTGTACAAACCTTGTTTTGTTTGGATTATGGAAGTGACATGCATGTCTGTGTGCACCGCCATTTTGGTTGAATTAAAGGGGTGTGGGCCACCAATGGCATGGTATTAAAAGGGGTGGGCAAGGGCAAGTTTTTATCTATGGGGTGGAGTATATTGATGAACAGTGGAATCTGGGTTATTGGGGGGGCAGAATTGAAATACTTGTTATTGTTGGGGGCATTCTATGGGAAACACAAAGTTAGGTTGTGGGCTTAGGTTGACTTTATTTTATTGTTAATTTTTTTAATAGTTTTCTTTGTTGGTTTGAACTGTGTGAGGAGTCAGCCTTCCAGCACCAATATAAGGGTGCTAGATGCTTCAGTAGAGAGACTTCCTCTTGTACATTTACTACCCTGGTCTCTGTTAAGACTGAAGTATATATCTGTTTAGTTGATGGTATTTTCAGTTACATTAAGCTTTTAGATACAGAGAGTCCTGAGTTTATTTTTTTATTTTATTTTTTGAATAGTTTGTTTGGACTTATTTTTGCCGACTGTGATTTTTGGTTCCCTGCTTGAACACCGCCCTACTTTGGAATAAACTTATGTTTTGCACTACTCCTTTGTGTTCCCACGACTTTGTCTCCCCCCCATCGAGCAGCTGGGAGGGCTCCTTCACACTGATAATTAAGATAAATGAGGAATGTCAATTGTAGTAAAAGAAATTAGATGATTCCTAATTATGGTTAAAAACTAAAACTAAATAAACCCATTCTTGTCAGCCAATTGAATAACATTATTATCCATTGAATTAATTTGACATAAGGTATATCCGCTGCATGATCTCAGATTCACTACCCCCCGATGAAGGCTTATTGAGTGAAACGTTGGTGGGTTTCTTGCCTAATTTAAATTAATTGATTACATATTGTAGTGATTTAAGAGTGTGCTGCTTTTTAATTATTGTTTTGAGACTTCATTCTGTTATCTTGCACCTCTACCATGTTTGACTGTAAACCCTGTTAAAATGTTCCAAATGATAACATCCTACCACTAAAAGCAAACAAGAACAACGGTAATGTCCTGTGAATGTCCTGATTATAACGTCCTGCTGTGACCAATAGGAAAACATAAGGGGACATTTAATTAAGTCCTGTGAATGTCCTGATTATAACGTCCTGCCAAAATCAACAGGGAACTAAAAGGGGACATTTCATAAAGTCCTGTGAATGTCAGGATTGTAACGTCATAGAAACCAAAATGCGACCAAATGTCATGCAATCAGATAGTCCTGCTCTGACCACTGGGGGACCACTGGGGGACCACAAAGGAACGTCTCCTTATGTCCTGTGCAGGTCCACTTTGTAAGTAAGGACCTAAAGCGGATTTGTTTATAACATTCAGTATGTTTGCAGAACATTTTAAAAACATCCCAGAGAGAACGTTACTCCTGGGACCTAAATAGAATGTTCCCTAAAGTTCCCAGGACGTTCCCTGTTAGCTGGGCATCTGCTTCTGTGGGCGCAGCCATGGTTCCGCCTCACCTCCCAGGCCTGTCCAACACAGCGGCGGACCTCCTCTCTCGGGGTGGCCCCCCGGTCTCGGAATGGCACCTCCACCCACTTGTGGTACAACGACTGTGGAGCCAGTTCAGCAGGGCGGACATGGATCTCTTTGCCTTGACAGAGTCCACACACTGCCCACTATGGTTCTCTAGCCAAGACTGCTCAGGAACCCTAGGGATCGACACGCTAGCCCACACATGGCCGTGCTGTCTCCTTTACGCGTTCCCACCGTTCCCCCTTCTACCGGTGATCCTGGAGAAGGTCAGGTGAGAACAAGTGACAGTTCTGCTGATAGCCCCTCGGTGGCCTCGCAGATTCTGGTTTGCAGACCTGATTGCCCTCCTCCACGGAGAGCCTTGGCAGCTCCCAGTAAGATCGGACTTGTTGTCCCAGGTGCAGGACATGCTCAATCCGGGCCTCCTCCAGCTCTGGGCCTGGCCCCTGAGTGGGAGAGATTGATTGCTTGGGGTCTGTCAGACGCGGTTGTTGCCACTATTCAGTCGGCGAGACCTCCCTCTACGAGGTCACAGTATTCCTACCGCTGGTGGACGTTTTGCACCTGGTGCCAAGACGGCGGTCAAGACCCAATTAATTGCCCCATCGGGGTTATATTTGCAATTTCTACAGGAGCTGTTGGACCAGGGCAAGTCTCCATCCATGCTCAAAGTTTATCTGGCAGCCATCTCTGCATGTAATGTCTGGATTGATGGCGAGCCCCCTTGGTCTCATTTCCTGGCTGTGCAGTTTTTAAAGTGAGCTCAACATCTGCGGACTCCTCGAACCCCTTCACTGCCTGCATGGCGCCTTGATGTAGTGCTGGACGCACTTTCCCAAGCCCCATTTGAGCCACTGAACTCAGCTGAGCTGAAGCTGGTTTCACTTAAGACTGTGTTTTTGCTGGTAATCACCTCTGCAAAACACGTGAGCGAGTTACACGCCCTGTCCGTACAACCATCGTGTGTCTGTTTTGCGGGAGATGGCTCCAGGGTCACGCTATGGCCTAACCCTGCGTTCCTCCCGAAAGTGCTGTCTCCATTTCATGTCAACAGGCCTATTGATTTGATGGCTTTTCATCCTCCTCCCTTTGCTTCAGAGCAAGAGAGTCGGCTTCACCTGCTCTGCCCTGTGCGGGCCCTCAGGTGCTATTTGGAAGGACATTCGGCGCTCAGACCAACTGTTTGTGTCTTATGGAGTGTGGACACAGGGCCAGGCGCTTTCAAAGCTCCATCTGACCTGTGCAGCACGGAGCTCACTGCCGCTGTTTCCAGCTGATGGCGCTCGAGTTTCGCTAACTCGCTGTGTATATAGTTCCTTGGTCAGCAGGTCTGTTGCCCGTTCTGGTTGTGTATGCCATGGAGCAAGGGGACCGCTGCTGTTGTCCTACAGTGGAGGGCACTTGAGCTTCTCCAGTGCCCCGCTGTGTACATAGTTAATTTATTCACACGGTAACAGCTGTAGTTGCCCTGCACTAGCTGCGCTATTTGGCAGGTGTCAACTGTTCCTGTGTTCCACGTGTGGCGCATGAGCCGGCTCCTGCGCCCCGTGAGGAGTTCGTTTGTCACGACACAGTCAAGCTGGTCTGGCCTTGCTTCTAGCTATGCTAGTAGGGCTGGTGGCCACCGCTTCTGTGCTTATGAGGGAAGCGTATGAGAAGTTCCTGTGCCCTGTAATGTACACTCATCTAAAGGATTATTAGGAACACCTGTTCAATTTCTCATGAATGCAATTATCTAACCAACCAATCACAAGGCAGTTGCTTCAATGCATTTAGGGGTGTGGTCCTGGTCAAGACAATCTCCTGAACTCCAAACTGAATGTCTGAATGGGAAAGAAAGGTGATTTAAGCAATTTTGAGCGTGGCATGGTTGTTGGTGCCAGACGGGCCGGTCTGAGTATTTCACAATCTGCTCAGTTACTGGGATTTTCACGCACAACCATTTCTAGGGCTTACAAAGAATGGTGTGAAAAGGGAAAAACATCCAGTATGCGGCAGTCTTTGAGCAACTTTGACTGAAATAACCACTCGTTACAACCGAGGTATGCAGCAAAGCATTTGTGAAGCCACAACACGTACAACCTTGAGGCAGATGGGCTACAACAGCAGAAGACCCCACCGGGTACCACTCATCTCCACTACAAATAGGAAAAAGAGGCTACAATTTGCACAAGCTCACCAAAATTGGACAGTTGAAGACTGGAAAAATGTTGCCTGGTCTGATGAGTCTCGATTTCGGTTGAGACATTCAGATGGTAGAGTCAGAATTTGGCGTAAACAGAATGAGAACATGGATCCATCATGCCTTGTTACCACTGTGCAGGCTGGTGGTGGTGGTGTAATGGTGTGGGGGATGTTTTCTTGGCACACTTTAGGCCCCTTAGTGCCAATTGGGCATCGTTTAAATGCCACGGCCTACCTGAGCATTGTTTCTGACCATGTCCATCCCTTTATGACCACCATGTACCCATCCTCTGATGGCTACTTCCAGCAGGATAATGCACCATGTCACAAAGGTCGAATCATTTCAAATTGGTTTCTTGAACATGACAATGAGTTCACTGTACTAAACTGACCCCCACAGTCACCAGATCTCAACCCAATAGAGCATCTTTGGGATGTGGTTGAACGGGAGCTTCGTGCCCTGGATGTGCATCCCACAAATCTCCATCAACTGCAAGATGCTATCCTATCAATATGGGCCAACATTTCTAAAGAATGCTTTCAGCACCTTGTTGAATCAATGTCACGTAGAATTAAGGCAGTTCTGAAGGCGAAAGGGGGTCAAACACAGTATTAGTATGGTGTTCCTAATAATCCTTTAGGTGAGTGTATATAGTTAATTTGTGATTACATTATAGAGCTGGTTTGGCCTCGCTCTTAGCTGTGCTAGTGGAGTAAGCGGCCACCGCTCTGATGTCCCATGTGTAACGCATGAGCAGGCTCCTGCGCCCTGTGGTGTATATAGTTCGTTTGTACGAAATCTATTGTCAGCACAGTGGAGCTCTTCCACTCTGTACTATTCAGTTGAGTTGGATGCTCCTGTGCTGTGCGCTGACAGCATGAAGGTCTTGCTGTTACGTGATATGTACATATTGTGTATTGTTGCTCAGCTCAGCTAATCTGTTGACTAGCCGGCTATGTATTCTCTTGTTTTTCATTGGGTCTGTGGCCCCGCTCCTATTGGATCAGGGGTCCACTGCCATGATAATGTGCGGAGGCCGCACAAGGTACTTGATTGCCCGCGCCAGACATTGTGCAAGTAGATAAACGGCCTCACTCCTAGCTGCACTAGTAGAGCAGCTGGCCTTGCTATTGTAAGCAGAGGGCGTAAAAGTTAACCTGTAGCGCCACTTTGTATATGCTGATTCTAGTTCCCGGTAAGAGCGTGACTATAGTCCTTCCTCCGGGGGGGCTCAGGTGCGGCCCTTACGGGGCCCCTGAGGTTACTGTCTGGAGTTGTGTTGCTGAGGCACCCTTTTTCGCATCCATTCTTTTCCACATAATAACTTCAAGTAGGTTTATTAATTTTCAAAAGTATTTTCTTAAAAAGAAAAGGTCTTATTTTGGCCAAACTTGCAAAAAAATGTCAAAGCCACAAACTCCCAAAACACATATTCAACTAAATATAGCAATATCAAGTAAAAGAAAGAAAGAAAGAAAAAAAAACACCATTCTGGTAAATGGTCTCACAATATAATGAAAAACCCAATTTCCTACCCTCCCCATTCCTTAGCTATCTTCAACCTCAAATCAGAACCCACCTTTTCCAACTTCTGTCTAAATACTGAATCAAATGTTTGGAATGAGCTGATGTTGTATCTTTCATCATGTATTTCAATCTCTCTTGTGATGGGAAATCTTGATTTCTTAACATGTGTTAGTTTGATGGGAAGCTTGACAAAAGATTTACTTAATCACTGTTATGTGAATACACTACTGGTCAAAAGTTTTAGAACACCCCCATTTTTGCAGTTTTTATTGAAATTTAAGCAGTTCAAGTCCAGTGAACAACTTGAAATGGTAAGCGGTAAACTGCCAGAGGTTAAAAAAAAAGTTTAGGTTACCAAAAACTGAAAAATAATGCACATTTCAGAGTTATATACTGTGTTACTACACCCTCTTAAGCATTATCTGGCAGTGTTATGCGCAGCTCCTGTGCATAGAAGTTACACTGTAATCCTACAATGCACACATCGTTAAAAAACTTATTCTCTTGGTTACCAGCACGTTTCATTCTCAAACACATTTTTATTGATTTACAGAGTCCATGTCGCCCGCTGCCATTCAGAGACCGGGGGGTAAATGCATAGTCTGCTCCGGGGGGGGGTCTCATTCAGACGGACACAGATCACTCGCATTTCTATGCAAACAGGCTTGTTTTGTTCAAAACAACTTAACGACTAATCAGTATATATTTTTGATGTTCTATCAAACACAGAGAAGTTCAGATCCAGTTATGTACAATCGTTGTGTATTAGTTCACTGTAAACAGAGTCTTCCATCTTGACATTTTGAGCTCTCTACAGGTGTGTGTTGCTTCTACCAAAACATGGATCGTCTTGTTTTGATCAGTAGGCTGCCTGGTTCCAGAATATGTCATAATTGTCAATATTTTCTGAGATTTTGTATTCCTACTCAGACCAAGTATGCCCCCACCCTCCCAAAAATGTCACATTATTAGAAAGCTGAGTGTCACAGAGTGCTGGATTGTGGGATGGTCGAACAAGCGCGGGTCAGGTGCTGGTTGATCAGGACAATACAGGGCTAGGCGAAGACGTGGTTGTGGTAACAGGCAATGGTCAGGCAATTGGGTGAACAGAGAAAGCAAGGAAGAGACAGAAGCGCGGTCGGGAAGTCAGGCTAGGGGTCAAGGAAACATGGAGAATACCAGGCATGGGGAAACAAGGCTACAGGAGAGGATACAAGGAGAAGGCTCAGGATTGCAGGGTGAACTGACAAAACATCGCCACGACTGAGGGAAGTGAAGGGATTATAAGGGAACAGGAAACCAGGCTTGGGAGGTGCAGGGCGAATGGGAACAGAGGGTGGAAGCAAGAGTGCACATGGTTGACCGGAATGTTAATAGAGTGCTGGGAGAGTGCTAGGAAAGGCAGGGAATTGGCGGCCCCTAGCAGGGATAGATGGGGAGTGCTAGGGGACCATGACACTGAGAGTCTCAGCTTTCATGGGATACCAAACACTTGGCAGACAACACAACAGTGAAGAGTAGACATGGGATTAAAGAGAAGCACACGGATTTTGTGCCCTTTTAAGAGTACCCGAGGGGTTTGTCATCTTAAGGGGTTATAATTATTGTTTATTTGTTCTATGCTATGAGTATACTGAGACATTAAATTGTGTAAATTTCAATAAAAACTGAGATTATATACAGTGAGGGAAAAAAGTATTTGATCCCCTGCTGATTTTGTACGTTTGCCCGTTGACAAAGAAATTATCAGTCTATAATTTTAATGGGAGGTGTATTTTAACAGTGAGAGACAGAATAACAACAAAAAAATCCAGAAAAATGCATTTCAAAAAATTTATAAATTGATTCGCATGTTAATGAGGGAAATAAGTATTTGATCCCCTATCAATCAGCAAGATTTCTGTCTCCCAGGTGTCTTTTATACAGGTAATGAGCTGAGATTAGGAGCACTCTCTTAAAGGCAGTGCTCCTAATCTCAGCTCGTTACCTGTATAAAAGACACCTGTCCACAGAAGCAATCAATCAATCAGATTCCAAACTCTCCACCATGGCCAAGACCAAAGAGCTTTCCAAGGATGTCAGGGACAAGATTGTAGACCTACACAAGGCTGGAATGGGCTACAAGGCTGGAATGGGCTACAAGACCATCGCCAAGCAGCTTGGTGAGAAGGTGACAACAGTTGGTGCGATTATTCGCAAATGGAAGAAACAAAATAACTGTCAGTCTCCCTCGGTCTGGGGCTCCATGCAAGATCTCACCTCGTGGAGTTTCAATGATCATGAGAACGGTGAGGAATTAGCCCAGAACTACACGGGAGGATCTTATTAATGATCTCAAGGCAGCTGGGACCATAGTCACCAAGAAAACAATTGGTAACACACTACGTCATGAAGGACTGAAATCCTGCAGCGCCCGCAAGGTCCCCCTGCTCAAGAAACCAAAATCGAGCTCTTTGGCATCAACTCTACTCGCCGTGTTTGGAGGAGGAGGAATGACCCCAAGAACATCATCCCCACCGTCAAACATGGAGGTGGAAACATTATGCTTTGGTGGTGTTTTTCTGCTAAGGGGACAGGACAACTGCACCGCATCAAAAGGACGATGGACGGGGTCATATATCGTCAAATCTTGGGTGAGAACCTCCTTCCCTCAGCCAGGGCATTGAAAATGGGTCGTGGATGGGTATTCCAGCATGACAATGACCCAAAACACACAGCCAAGGCAACAAAGGAGTGGCTCAAGAAGAAGCACATTAAGGTCCTGGAGTGGCCTAGCCAGTGTCCAGACCTTAATCCCATAGAAAATCTGTGGAGGGAGCTGAAGGTTCCAGGTGCCAAACGTCAGCCTCGAAACCTTAATGACTTGGAGAGGATCTGCAAAGAGGAGTGGGACAAAATCCCTCCTGAGATGTGTGCAAACCTGGTGGCCAACTACAGGAAACGTCTGATTGCCAACAAGGGTTTTGCCACTAAGTACTAAGTCGAAGGGGTCAAATACTTATTTCCCTCATTAACATGCAAATCAATTTATAACTTTTTTGAAATGCGTTTTTCTGGATTTTTTTGTTGTTATTCTGTCTCTCACTGTTAAAATACACCTACCATTAAAATTATAGACTGATCATTTCTTTGTCAGTGTGCAAACGTACAAAATCAGCAGGGGATCAAATACTTTTTTCCCTCACTGTATATATATATATGAGGAACATTCCTTGTTATCTCAGGATCCACTGTGGAATGCAGCTGTTGATGTACAGAGAATTTATTTTTGCCATTTACTGTAAATCTGTATAATGATAGCATCCGTGACCTGGTATGAACAAATTCAAGTCTAATAACATAGGGAGTACTTCAAGGTTTTCACCACACTTTCTGATAAACAAATGAGTTTGTATAGATTTCACAAGAGCTAGTCATAAAGTAACATCTTTTGGGAGGCTATAACAGTCCCGTTGTGAAATACTTCTTCCACAAACAGATTTATAATGGCAGTGCTGTTCTGAGACCTGTCTGTCTATCAACCCAATTACTTGTCATAGAAACTGAGGCTAAAATAAGAAATAGGTGTAGTAATGATTAAATAATATACATTTGTGTTTTTATAGAACCACATTTAGGGACAGTGAAGGTTATTTAGCTTACACAATGGATGTACCAGTATTTATATTATATATTACATTATATTTTATTCCTTCTTGAATGGCCTCGCGGCAATGATTTGTGAATTCATGTAGGTTTGTAAAGTTACAGAGTTAAATGTTTTGGTGCATTTATTCTGTTTCATTTTCAGAACATACTGTGGTAAACTTTGAAAATAGCCTTTAACAAAATTGCAATGTTGTGTTGCAGACTGGAAAATCTGGCTACAAAGTATTTATTATTTGCTGCATTTTTCACTGGATGTACATTTCATTTCAAGTACATTTCATTGGTCAAAGTCAAGCTGGCCCAATTATTTGTGATCAACTGAACATAAAGTGCTTTTAACACTGATAACAGAAATCTCTCCTTTATGCAAATTGTTTGTGGGAGTCTGGAACACATTAGCCAGCCATACTATTTAAACAGAAACTTTATTAACATCAGTTCCAGATAACATCTCTAAATCCTCAACCCTCCCTTATGGAAAGTATAACATCCAATCATTAATCCACTTCATTTTTTAAACAAAGGTATGTCTGAGTTCAAAAAGGTTAAAAACAGTACTTCAGTTTTCTATTTCAGTTTTTTAACATTTTTCAGAAGTCTGTGCCAAAGTGATAATCTCTCAAACAGTTCTAACCTATTCAATTCTTTAAATTCTATTATATTATAAGAATGTATTTCGAATGCTAACTATCATTCATGCAAGAAACTCAATTAGTTTATCATTTGGTAACAATAACTGGTCCTTATTGCAACTGGCCTTGTCTTTGTGAGGAAAAGGAAAGGAAACTGAATTGATAATCAGTAAATCACTAGTGAAAAAGGCTGTGATTGCTGGAGCAGGCATGATTGTGGTTGTGGTCAAGGTCAACAACAAACACATTACCACATTTTATTGTATTTTGTATATTTTGTTGTCATTGTCATCACTTTAGGTATTTGATTTTAGAAATATGTATGTGTCCTGAATTTATATTGCTATTGCTATATTGCTTTTTTTTTCTGTTTGCTACAAGTTAAGGTTAAGGTTTCAATTGATGCAGGTTTCAAAACTCCTAACACAAAACTCCACACTGAGTTTGTTTCAGAACCCGAAACACTTTTTCATTTGCATATATTTGCATACATTTGCATACATGCAATTCACAAAATTCAATACCCTTAATAAATATCAAAATGACATGCTCAGTCAGTAGTACAAATATTTACATTGTTTTTCAAAATACTTCACTCTCATTGCTGTAACGAAGAATGGCTTCTTGTTGTTGATAATCGCATTAACATTTTGAAAATGCAAGAATTAATTGACAATTATCCCGACACCACACAAAAGGCTGTTTAGTCTGAGTGCAGTTTGTGTCAACATGGAGCAGGCTGTAGAACAAGATGCTAGGCGAGGGCAAAGGTACGGTCGAGGACAGGGACAACATCAAGAAAGACAATATGTAGTACGTCAGTTGGTACAAATACATTTTTGTTGACTTGGCAAAAACACAAAGACGTGGCAGGAATATCAGCAACAACTAAAGCCCCAGGTCAACATGGTAGCAACATCACCATATATGTTGCCATATCAAATGATGACGTGGTGTCCCGTAGGCCATTACTTGAGTCGTACAATGCCACACCTCTACTGAATTTTCTAGATAGCTGCACAATAACCTTGTTCAGACTGAGCAGGAGGTCCCATTATGTGGGACAATGTTAGCTTCCATCATGCCACTGTGGTGCAGGAATGGTTCACAACACAGCAGCAATTAATGTCAATATACCTGCCTCCATACTCTGCTTTCCTTAGTCCTATTGAGGAGTTTGTCCTCTGCTTGGAGAAGGAAGGTTTACAATCATCAGCCTTATCAGCATGCCACCCTTTTGTGATGTTGATGAGAACTTGAGAAAATGCATTTTGAGTATCACAAGTTTATTGTTCTTGAGTTCACTGTTTTTTCAAATGATTAAGCAATAACACTGTTATTTTATTTTATTTGTTTAAATTCTATTATTTGGGTATTGTTAAAATTCACACAGATTATAGTAACATGCTGTTGCCAAGTGCAAGATGTAAACTGGTAATACTGAAAAAGCATATTTTATAATAGTGTTTTTAATTACCTTACATTATTTGTCATTTAGCTGACGCTCTTATCCAGGGCGACTTACATTTGTACCCATTTATACAGCAGGGCATTTTACTGGAGCAATCTAAGTGAAGTACCAACTATGAGTCCAATAATTGATCTTACCTGTGTGTAATGGGAATTCAGAAGGGTCTATTTATGTGATGGATTTTTTGTGTACCATTTGAAGACGAGTTTTATTTACATGGCAGAGAAGATGTTTTTGAATAGAGAGTCTCATTTTTTTAGACTTCTGGGGTTTGCCCAGTACAGTGTGAGTTTTCTGTTTTGTGTTCAAGAGTATTGAAAATTGCGCCAGTTATTTCATAAACTTGATTGTAGCAACTGAAAAAAGGATTTGGGGTTTGATAGCAGCATTTATGAGGGAGTCTTTCATTTTGCTTCAATGATTAAAATTCAGCTCTGGAAAAAGACCTCTGCAATTTTTTCTTAAATCAGCATCCCAACATGTATGGCAGCCATTCCATTCCAGTGTCTGTTGAATTCCAACACTGGCACAGCTCATTCTACTGAATGAGGTACTGATTAGGTGATCACCAGAACCAAATCTTATTTAACGAAGAAAAGTATTAAAACCACTGCTGTGGTCATCACTATCCTCTTGCAATTGGACCAGCTGAATGGCAAAAACAGTGCTAGTAGTACCTCAAATGTAATTGGAATCAAAAAATAACTATAGACCAGTTTTGAGTGAGGAAAATAAGGGTTCAGTTCTGGCTTTATTGGCAGAGGGATACAGTGAGCGTCGGGTTGCTTCGATCCTTAAAATTTCAAAGACGGCGGTTCATAAGAACAAGGTCAAGCAGCAGATATTGGGGACAACAAAGCTATAGACCGGTAGAGGGCAAAAACGACTCTCCACTGATCGGGATGAATGCCACCAACTCATTTGAATGCGACTCAACAACAGTAGGATGACATCAAGTGACCTACAAAAAGAATGGCAATCGGCATCTGGGGTGAAGTGCACAGCGAGGACGGATCGAAACAGGCTCCTAGGTGCAGCGCTGAAGTCGTGCAAAGCTAGAAAAAAGCCCTTCATCAATGAGAATCAAAGAGGAGCCAGGATGAGGTTTGCAAAAGACCATAAAGATTGGACCGTAGAGGACTGGAGTGAGGTCATCTTCTCTGATAAGTCCAGTTTTCAGCTTTGACCAACACCTGGTCATCTACTGGTTAGACGGAGACCTCGAGAGGCCTACAAGCCACAGTGTATCGCACCCACTGTGAAATTTGGTGGAGGATTGGTGATGAACTGGGGGTGCTTCAGCAAGGCTGGAATCGTGCAGATTTGTATTTGTGAAGGACGCATGAATCAAGCCGCGTACAAGGTTGTCCTGGAAGAAAACTTCCTTCTGCTCTGACAATGTTCCCCAACTCTGAGGATTTTCCAGTAGGACAATGCTCCATGCCACACAACCAGGTCAATCAAGGTGTGGATGGAGGACCACCAGATCAAGACCCTGTCATGGCCAGCCCACTCTCCAGACCTGAACCCCATTGAAAACCTCTGGAATGTGAACTAGAGGAAGATGAATGGTCACAAGCCGTCAAACAAAGCTGAGCTGCTTGAATTTTTGTGCCAGGAGTAGCATAAAGTCATCCAACATCAATGTGAAAGACTGGTGGAGAGCATGCCAATACGCATGAAAGCTGTGATTGAAAATAAATACTGTAAATGACAATATTTTTATTTGGAATTTGAGAGAAATGTTGTCAGTAGTTTATAGAATAAAACAAAAATGTTCATTTTACCCAAACACATACCTATAAATAGTAAAACCAAACTGATAATTTTGTAATGGTCTCTTAATTTTTTCCAGAGCTGTATATATTTTATAATTATTTGATGTCTTGGTGCTATTACTTGCTATTGCATTATGTATTTATCACATTTAATTTAAAAACATGCATTTTGCACTGATTACTGTGAATTTATGATGGAGGGACTAGTTTGGATATTTTGTGTGAGGAGTTTTACAGTGTAGCACAATAATTTGTAAAATGTGTCAAAGACTATGTTAAAAAAAAAAAGTATGAAAATAAGATTTCATAAGATACATGTTCTACCCACTATGTAATCCACCATAAGTGAAAAGCTATTGGTTCTTACTTAAAAATAAAGGACTTGGTTAGAAGTATCCTCTGCAGTTCTTCCTTGCACAAGAATGTGGAAGTGCATGTTGATAACTTCATTCCTGTTTTTTTAGGCTCACATGTGACAGGATAGTTCACCAACATTAAGGGGAAAAAGACCCTGCTTACTCCTTTTGCTTTCCAGATAAAGAACACCCGAGTGCATAAACTTTTCTTCAGTTCAGCCTTGACAACGATCTGCCAAGATAACTCTGAAACATTTATCATGATTAGAGTATCATTGGCTGTGTTTCTGTATTTCATGCACACGTTTCAAATCTCCATTCAGACAGGTAAGTTTCCTTCTTAGTATTATGATTAGTAGTAAATGGTGTAGTAATGTAGTGGAATACTTTTGAAGTGTGTGAAGACTTAAGTAATGATTTTACAACTATGGCAGAGCACTAGCTTTACTTCCCAAATTACTTATAAATGTAAATGTATGTTTACCTCTCAACTTACTCCATTTAGAGCACAATTACATAATGGTACTGATCAAATTGATTTCAATATCATAGCTTAACCTACAGACTGTGGATGCTAACAACAGGGTATAGTAAATGTTTTTGCTATTCATATTTTGGGTTAATTATATTGTTATCAGTTACCCAGGGGATGTTTTAGATAATACTCCATATTTAAACGAGTGCATTTATTTAAAAATAGTCTATTTGTTTTAACTGTTGATGAAGCAATATTATTGTATGACAGTGTAAGACAAACATTTCCACACCCATTGCAACTAACCTGCAGACTTTTGTCAGAATTATCTTGCCATCGTTTATCTCTTTATTGATATATTGTGTGCGTCGACAATATATTTTTTCTCTATTATTTTGAAGTTGGTGTAACTGAATGAATTTTGTTGACAGTTGTATTTTTGCAGCCTACAGTGCAGTTTCTTTTTGAACCAGAATTATTTCCAAAATTAACCAAAGACACACATTATAAAACAAAGACACACATGGTTATTATAAAACAAAGACACACATCCACTGAGGTTGAGCCTTAAATATGCTGATGCTTATAATGAATATATATATATATATATATATATATATATATATATATATATATATATATATATATATATATATATATATTCATTATAAGCATCAGCATATTTAAGGCTCAACCTCAGTGGATGTGTGTCTTTGTTTTATAATAACCATTGGCAGGCAATATACATATTAGAGCTGAGATTAATGCTGTGCATCAGCTGTTTTATATAATTTATTTTGTCCAACAAGTGTTTTGTGGTTCAGAGGTGGGAAGAGTTTTAATTTAATGTCATTGTCAAATGAATTGCACACCCCAATACAATCCATTTTCAATAATCTACTAATTAGTTAAATACCTGGGACAAAGACTGTTTGCTGGTTTTCCTGTTTTCAGTAGTAGGTTTTCTCCAATCCCGGTCTTTGTAGGTGGTTTCAATCAGTGACTAAAGGTCCTGTTACTCTTAAAACGATACAATGTTCAAATATGTAATTGTTTGCTTGGATGAGGTGAAAACCATCAGACCCAGCAGTTATCCAGAGCCAGGGTGGGATTCTCCTGCATAAGTTTGTTTATTCCGAAAAGGTAAAAGATAGAACCATTTAAAATAATGCAGGTATTGTTTCATCAATATGTAGAAGCTAATATGATTTTAAAATGTAAAGTGAATATTTGTAAGCATGGTTGGCTATTTATTTATGTATGTGTTGCTTTGTTTGTATTTAGAAATGTTTATTCAAATACCCACAATATGTACAATCTTTTTTCCCCCGATTTATAATAGATGTGAAGGGTTATCTCCTGATCCTAAAATCCCAAAACAGTGCAGGGAAGCTTCAAAATCATGTATACCTATGCACACATAGTTAGGTTATTTTCTTTGTGTGTGTGTGTGTGTGTCTTTTATATAAAATTATAATAAAAAAATTAGAAAACTGAAATGATGTGTATTGCTTCACTATATTACCATTACTGGTATTTCCCAGTCAAGTCATTATTCAAGTCATTATGACTATAAGTGATTCCTCTTTCTGCCTTCACTGTGCTATTTTGGACTGGATTTATATACTGATTGATTGATTGATTTCAGCTTTTAGTCTTTTTATTTTGTATTCTTTAAAAATGTTGTTATTAGCAGAAGGTGGCTGATATGCAACACAAAATCTAAAATGTAACACAGTGCCACATGTTGGAGAGTGAGTCATGGAGAGAAACAATGTAGGACTAGAAGTTAAACAAATGTTGTTTACCAAGTAGTGCTGTAGTAGCGGTAAGAGTTCATAGGTTGTAAACTAGAGAGCTGAATTGTAGAGATCATAGATGTAGTCTGAAAAGATACATTTTGGACAAAATACTATACAAACCTTCCACGGACACTAGTTCATTTCACAGATAACTGTTAAAGGAATAAACATTTAAACTCTCATTATGTTTCACTGTGGTAACATTGCAAAATATACATTGTGCTTCATAAAGTATCAAATTACAGATTTTTCTTATTAAGCAGTTACAATATTGAATTTAAAAAGGGGGCTGTATATAGCCTTTGTTTCCAGATATTTCTTAATGGCCTGAACCTTCTTTTTCTTCCTGTATTGCAGATAGCCGCTCATTCCTGATATACAATGAAGATCACAAAAAATGTGTGACTACAGACAGTGCCAGTTCTCTGGAGAGCACCACATGTGACCCCAATGATGTGTCCCAGGAGTTCCGCTGGGTGTCCAGCAACCGACTGCTGAGCATCTCCCTGAAGCTGTGTCTCGGGGCGATAAGTAAGAGCGACTGGGTGAAGATACTGCCAGTGCCCTGCGATGAGAATAGTGAACTGCAGAAATGGGAATGCAAAAACGATACCCTTTTTTCCCTAAAGGGAGAAGCATTTTATTTTAATTATGGTAACAAGAATGAGAAGAACATCATGTTATACAAAGGATCAGGAATATGGAGCAGGTGGAAAATCTACGGCACTAAAGATGATCTGTGCTCCCGAGGATATGAAGGTATCGTAGTTTTCAGCAATACAGATTACTTAACATGTTCCCTCTTATCATGAAGTGCCATGGGTCATCCCCTTTCCACTCTGGGCTATTTCAGACATTAATAACAAGAGATATATAGGCACTTGAGATCCCACTGACCAATGGCTATTAATTTATGTGATATGTGATCTCAAAATGACAATTGACATTTTGTAGTCAATACTAATGTTTTTAACAAACTAAGCTGAGTAAAAAGGGTTTAAAATAGTTACTGTGTTCCTTCATAATACGTTTCTTTTCAAATTATATTAATAAGTGATGAAACGCTTATTATTTCCATTATTTTGGCAAGTGGGGGCCCAATTACCAATCATAACCTCTTGTGTGTAGACCAGTTCATTTCTCTTGTAGCACTAATGAATCATGAATGGACATCAAATTATCACAATGCAGGGTAGGTTATACATATTCCTCCTTTTCAGAAAGAGTGAGAGTGCTGCCATCTAATGACAAAGAGGTAGACTTCCCTATATCTTAATATAGAATTTAGGAGCATTGCATCATTACGTTACATTCATAAATGTGTTTTTCAGATTATATACATATATGTTGTGAGATGGTTATTTCAAGTTATTAAAAGGTTAGTATCAGTGATAAAAACGTTGTCTTAGACATCTTGTACCGATCAGAAAAAGTTGATAAACAAGACAGACTTCAGTCTCTTTTCATTCTGCATGGAAACACAGTGAGTAATGAAGAAAAGTGCTCTACCAACAAATTCCTAGGCAGAAATTAACTCTTATTGAATGATGTGTGGAGACAACGCTTCTCAGTATAAAACCAGTCCCCTTGAACTGCCCTCCTTGTCTAAATATTCTTTGAGGCTATGTATCCATTTATGTTTCATTTTGTTATTTATATCTGGACAAGATTAAAGATAATTTCGTACACTGGGGCTGCTATTACTTGCAGAGAAACAAATCAATCTCTTCTCTCCCCTATCCTTCGCGCCAGCCCAGCAGAGTGTTTGCCAACATTAAGAAGCTCAGTCAGCTAACAGATCATGCAATAGACATGCGTCATGCGGTTCCTTTTAGCACTCTACTTATTGCACTGTTATTATTATTATTATTATTATTATTATTATTTATTGGCAGACACCCTTATCCAGAGTGACTTACAGAATATGAGATCAATAAGAAAATGCAATAATACAGTATAAAATTACATATCAAAACATAATACAATTACAGGTAAAAAAAAAAAAATACAGAAGTGCATAGTTAAATGTACAGGTAATATAAAATGCAAGTCCTACATCCTAGATTTTAATAGCTAACAAGTGCAGACAAGATGCACCGAAGTCATAGTTAAGAGCGAGGAAAGGGGCAGAGGGGAAATCATAAATAAACAACACGAGTACTAGTAATTTAAAAGCAAGCTGTATGATGAAAACGTTATATAAAGTGCACAATTACAGGAGAGCTGAACCACTCAGGGGAATTAATGACTAAATTACAGGTACAGTCTGAGCTCTGAGAAGTCTGTGTCATCCAAACTGTGGAGCTAGAACAGTGTAGGTGGGACTAATGCAACTCTTGTTTATAACACTGCAGGTATGAACACAGTTGTCCACATCTGAACCAGTGATTTATGGACTAAGACCAAACCTATGTTTTAAGCAGGTTTTGTTTTAGGCTGAGCCCATCAGTAGTCCTTGAACATGACTCCTGCTCTAGTTGCTTTTACCCAGCTTGCTTCAATTCCAGAAAATCTGCAAATGTTTTTACCGAGTTCAGTTCATTAGCAAACCTGTTTGTTGCCTTCCGTCTCAATTTCCAATTGAAACAATAATTGAGAAAATGAATTTTGGTATATTTTATCCAGAAATGTTTTGAGACTTTTAATGGATGAAGTTTTATGAATGATGGGGAGGAAATTACCTGCAATCTTCTTTTTTAATTATTTTTTTATGTACAGATGTTTTTACAATTGGAGGCAATTCCAATGGATTACCATGTCAGTTCCCTTTCAAGTTTGAAGGCAAGTGGTATGCTGAATGCACTTTGGATGGCAGGTCTGATGGCCAGATTTGGTGTGCAACATCAACTGATTACACCAAAGATAAGAAATGGGGCTTGTGTCCAACAAAATGTGAGTATCTAAATCCTTCCCTTGACTTCTTGCCAAATGTATCTGTATAAGCAATCCCTCAATGACCACTATACTGACACCAGATCAAGTTAGAAATCCATGTAATTCACTAGTTCTATCATTAATTCTGCCTAACAATTGTTCAGATGACTGCAACACCCCTTCAGGCTCATACTTATTATACAAAGCACCATATCTGATTGCACTGTGAACAATTAACTTGCTTAGACAGCATTTAGGACTCTAATTCAAGGCAACTTGCAATAGGTTTGACGATAACTAACATATAATGTATGCAGTGTTATAAGGGCATCACTATAGAAAAAAAAAATGTGTCTATACATTGCAGGGGGAAAAATAGGTAATACAGATATTGCTTAGAAAGATATGGCTAGCACATGCCAGGGAAGATATTGATAATTAAAAAGGAATTTCAAGAAGGGATCACTTAAAAAAAATAATTATCATTTATTTTGGAAGGCAAATGTCCCCCAGAATGCACTTGGACTGCAATGCTTAGATTATTCTGCAGAAAAAGACCATAACCTATTGGTAGAACACTTTGGTGTTTAATCTATATTGTATTGCATTATATTAGTTTGTTCAGACAAACACTGTTGTAGTGTGGTACCATATCAGAGGAAAATTGGATTATGAGTACTATTATAATCTAATGCTATCATAATGTCCTTGAAAAATAATCAAGATACATACATAGGTGTTGTACAGCTTTGATTTATAAACCCACACTAGTGTTTTGTAAACATCAAGCACAACTTTCTAGCTGAAGTGTTGCAGTGTTGCAAATGCATATAAACACCTGATTATTACTCATCAAATGAAATCCTTAATGAGAAAAAAACTGCCAGAATGTAATCTCTGCTATGAAATATTTCTGAATAACCAAATGCTATGGCAAGAGTGGAAGAACATAATGAAATACAAACTAGGTCACCGTCAAAAATGTTTAAATGGCATTTTAACCATTAACCATTTCATTGATAATTATATACAAATCGGATATTGCTTCAAATGTTTTTACAAAAGCTTTTGGAGTCCTTTTACAGTGTATTCACCCCTTTTCATTAAGGTGAACCTTTTTATCACAACTCCTATTGCATTCAATCATCTCAATCTGCACCCCTGTTTATATTTTCAGCTTCTTAAAAACTGTTCACAAATGCAATAGTAAAAACTTGTGATAAGACACTCTAACTCTGATGAATAGGGGGGTGAATACAAGTGAATTTCCAACTAAACATGATTCAAACGCATATGTTAGAAAACTGGGGTTGGGGTGAAAATAGAGTACGTTTAGAAACCATTAACAACTTCATTCCTAAACTCCTTAACTTAACATTTTCTCCCTTTGATTAAAGTTAACAGGCATTACCAAATATGTTTTCTTCTTTATCAAGAAACACTTTTACTTCTACTAACATTTTAGACATTTCTTTAAGCTGACAGATCTGCATTTTGATGCCAGATGATGCCATACATTTTTATATTGATGATGAGGCATACCTGATAATGAGCCATCAATTCAATTGGATTAGTAGATGTGATGGATTAGGTGCTTCAACACTTCAAATGAGCTGCTTGTGCATGCTTTATGCTTGTGGTTGTGGTTGTGGTGACATTTATCATCAATGTGAATGAAACTTTGCTAAATTACAAGCTTGGTGTCCTACCAAGAATTATTATTGTAAAAAACATAACTAGATAACTTCCCAAATAAAGACTTTTGCACAGCACAGCACATTTCCACATATACTATCTTTATACCACTTTGTTTGCATTTGTGTAGTTATTGATGATGGTGAAAGGATGCTGATTTTGGCTACCATTTCCAATCTGGAGTCTACACAAAAGAGAAGAAACACGTTTCACAATTACAGTTGTACATTTCCTCAATAAGAATATTACTACATAAAGTGAAATTTACAACCTCTGAATATATTATCCAAGAAAAACAATACATTGTAAGCATGAAGAATTATTTAGGAAACAGGTAAACAGAGTAAAATCATATCAAAAGCTTTAATTATGTACTGGGGGGAAACACCAAATAGGAAATGCAGAATATCAAGTTCATACCTACATGGTATCCCGCTAGTTGAAAAGGATCCCAAGGAGACAAGCATCATTTTTTATGCAAATGGTTATCAGCAATACCAACTTTTTCATTTTGTTATCTGTATTCTTATGCTTTTAACTTGAGGCTGTTGATTCAAACAACTCCTCAATTTGTAAAATGCACACTAGAGTATTTTGTTTACTATGTTTTTTCATGGACCTGCTAATAATATAATTCTATTAACTTATTATCCAAAGTATGTGGTACCTATATACTTTGTTTATATATATGTAGTATGTGTGTGTGTATCAACATCTTATTAAGGGAAATCAAGATCAACATATTAAACAAAAAATAATAATATTGTCCCTGTGGAATTATTTAATTTTCCTGTTTTTCAGTCATTTGAATCGAGGTTATTAAGCACAGGTCAGCACAAATGTCTGGTCCCTGACCTCTTGACTCCCCAATATCTCACTTCCTCTGTCCTTACCACTTTAATATTCCTCTTTCCTTCCTTCACAGCACCAGCAGTTCAAATTACAATGGAAACAGGAAAAGAAAGACATCTCTTTTAATGTTTAACTGAAACGCTAAATAGATTGGTTAATATCTCTGGAGAAAAGCACTACACTAGTCCGATTGTTAATTGTTATATTCAGTGTATCACATATTTAGCAACAGCCTCATAATGTTTAGTACTTCCTTTGCAGCAGAGCAGATAAAAAGTTAAATAATACTGTTCTTGCTGAATTTGACTGACAATGTTTCCTCTGTGTTATTTAATTTTAAATTGATATTTGAAATAATACATTCATATTTCACTAATTATACAAGCACCATTCAATGCAACAGGAACTCCGCAGAAATAAATTGATTTTACATGAATAGTGTAATTTTTTAAAGCCAGAAATAAAGCACTGAATGTAAAGAGAGCAGTTTGGTCAAATGAATATACAATAATAATAATCATATCACATATGGATTTAACATGATAGTAGAAGTGTCTGCTGGTTTGTGTGTGTGTGTGTGTGTGTGTGTGTGTGTGTGTGATATTTAGTTATCTTTTGATAGTGATATGGGAAAGATTTAGTAGTCATTGTGGTGTACCTAATTACAGTTTCTGAGCTGGTTCTCTGTAAGATATTTTCTTGAAGAAGATGGGTTATGCCTCATAGCATGGCATAGATGGAAAGATGGAACTCAGGGACTGGAATTCACTGTTTTGATATTGCATTTATAGTTGCTTCAGATAATCTTGGTCTGCTAGCATGTATTCAGGTTCTCCCTGTATTCCCTATGCTAATGTTTCTTCTTTATGCAGCAACGTCTGGCTGGGATACCCATCCTGTGACTGGCATTCTCTACCAGAAGAACATTCAGTCAGTGTTGACCTGGCACCAAGCACGGAAGAGCTGCCAGCAACAGGAGGCAGACTTACTGAGTATTGTTGAACTACACGAGCAAACCTACCTCTCAGGTACAACTTTAGGAAGAGTCTGGTATTATCAAGCTCTCTGTTCAGTGGTTGGGTCTATAGCATTTATATTTTGAGACATTAACTCTGCTGGTCCATGCTTTATTCTGTTTGTGTAATGCAGTAAATAAACTACTAATCAATATTTTTCTGATATTATTGATGTTCCGGTAGTTTAGTAATATGTAGTATTTATTATGCTGTGTAATTGCTTTGATGTTAAATAAATGGTTTATAGAATCTCGATGATAGTTAACTATTATGCAAAACACAGATTCATTAAATTAATGCTTCATTGTACTATAAACATGATGCTTTTCAGCACGGGAAAAAGGTTAATTAAAAACTAAGACCATTTTTGTTTAAACTGCACTTACCATTTAAAGTGGTTTTACAAATATGTATAGTTCTTTCCATTTTTAAAAGCACTCATCAGTGGGAAACATATATATATATATATTATTTTAGTTTTTCTGCTGTGTTTGTTGGATGCATTTTGTGTATGTATATATATATATATATATTATTTTAGTTTTTCTGCTGTGTTTGTTGGATGCATTTTGAACACTGTTGTTGCTGACTTGAACTCAAAACCATATTAATCAATCTTGTGGAATTGGTGGCCTTTCCTTTCCCTCCCTTTTGCCCTAATGAGGAGTAGAGGCTGCACATGCTCTGCCCTGTCTGAGTTGTTACAATGACCGCTATACTGACCATCTTTTTGTGTGTCATAGTGCAAAAACATTGGATCAGGCCTTGTCTAACCCGCACCTGTCCCACTAAATTGTTGGCATATCTCAATGTCCACCAGTTTGAGTGGTGGCTCACTTGACCAGAGGGGTGGCTGCGCTCTGGGCTCCCCTCAAAGGTGCACCACTGTCCGACATTTGTTGTCTCAGGAAGAGACACAAGAGTGATGCATTGCTTTTGTCTGTCAGAGAATCATCTCTTTAATGGAGTAATTAATTATTTCCTTAGTAATTGTACTTTATTTAGTGGTATATTTGACTATACATACTCTCTTTACTCAGTAATTAACACTGAGGTTTTTGCCCAATTGTCAAGTGGAAAATTCTCCATCATATGAAGTCCAATATACAGACGGGTGACAAATGAAAGGAAAAACCAACCAAGTGTCTCAGTAAGATGTTGGTCACCATGAGCTGCCAGAACAGCTTCAATGCTCTTGGCACAGATTCTACGAGTCTCTGAACTCTACTGGAGGGATGGACACTTCCAAAAGATATTCCCTCATTTGGTGTTTTGATGATGGTGGTGGAGAGCGCTGTCTAACACGTCAGTCCAAAATCTGGTGACTGCGAAGGCCATAGCATATGATTCACATAATTTTCATACTCATCAAACCATTCAGTGAGCCCTCGTGCCCTGTGGATGGGGGCTTTGTCATCCTGGAAGAGACCACTCCCATCAGGATAGAAATGTTTCATTATAGGATAAAGGTGATCACTCAGAATAACTTTGTAATGATTTGCAGTGACCCGTCCCTCTAAGGGGACAAGTGGACCCAAACTATGCGAGGAAAGTGCCCCCCACAGCATAACAGAGCCTCCGGACCCCATCGCTGTAGGGGTCAAGCAGTCAGGCCTGTACCATTTTCTTGGTGTCGCCACACATTCGTTATGTTCCTCCACTCATTCCATGAATTCTATGATTGAACATTAGACACATCAGTTACAATAAGAGAAGACATCTGGATAGGATCCTTGGATCACTTAGTTATTAATGGAGCACGATGGGTCGAATGGCCTCCTCTCGTTTGTAAACTTTCTTATGTTCTTATGTTCTTAAAACCAATACAAGTTTTTTATTTTTTTATAGGATTAACCAACAATATGGGGGCACCCCTGTGGATCGGTTTGAACAGTCTGGAATATGAAAGTGGTTGGCAGTGGAGTGACAGTAATCCCTTCAGATATTTAAATTGGGCACCAGGTGAGTTCTAGTTATTTTAACAGAATGGTGAAATCGAACTTTCACCAGGTACATAGTATATTAGTTCCCATATCCTTAAAGTTTAAAATGTTGACAAAATTGTGCTGCTCCTTTTAGCAATTCTCTTATCACTATATCCATCTTTATGGCAATTGATAACTACGTCACTTGATTGAACCGCATTTAGACATTTTTGGTCAAAACTGAAAATGTACCTACATCTTTAATTACATTGAGCTGTCAACCAAATCTTGGATTTGGGATTGCTGATCCTTGTTGTCTTTAAGTACTTTTCACACCCCTATTGAAATCACTCAGGCTTATCAGACCATAGCAACATCCCTACACTGGAAGATATTAAACCATTTTGTCGGCATTACTTTGTTTTTGATTGCTTTCTTAAACATTTATAGAGCAATACAAATTAAATATATAAACCAGATTAAATTATTAATGTTGCACACCTGGTATTTAAAACAAAAAAACTTTACACCTCCTTAATGTTCATCATCTTTTTTTACATTAAAGGACACCCAGTTTCAGAGCCTGGACTCAACTGTGCTGTTTTAAATCCGGGAAAGGCGGCAAAATGGGAAGACAAAGAGTGTTCAAAGAAACTTGGGTATATCTGCAAGAAAGGAAACGCGACGAATATTACCCCTGTGATTCCAGGTTAGAGTTGATTGCTTTATTCTATCTCTCTATATATCTGTCTATCTTGTATATTTGTAAATATGTGTGGCTGATGCCTTTATCCAGTTTGACTTACAGTATCTGTTTAAAAAGGTATATGTTTGTGTGGTATGTATGTATTTACAGTGTATTTACAGAATATGTTTAGCTTTTAATAATTATCCAAAACCAGTTATCCACTTTACGTATCTCCACAGAATAGCAACCTCACAGTTTCTCACAGTGGACATTTCAGAGCAACTTTATTATTTTATGGACATCTTTTATTGTCATGCTCTGTTCCCACAATGCATCTCCACCACACATCATCCCTCTGTGTCCTTGTGTTGTCTGTTGCTCTCTGAAGCTCGGCATTTGTATAAACAGCTTACCCCTTACAAAGCACAGATACAAGAGATCTTAATCTTATATGGTTACAACAAACGTATCCTAAAATAATGTATTAATAAAATAATTCGTTACCCATAAGTTGCTCAAAATAAAACATCACAAACACAAGCAGAACTTAGATTCAAACAATTAAGCTTTTTAAAATACATATTTCATACTGTACATTTTTCATGAAAACCATTAATATTAATATTAATATTTAACATATTCAATAATATAGTTTTTTGTATTGCATGTATATAAGTGTATGGTTGGTGAAACTGTCACAAGGAAAATGCAAATTGCAGTACATGGTAATCTGCAACGTAGACATACATATTCTGTGATAGTTGATAAACATTTAAATTTATTGACAAACTCATTCATTTAAGAAGAGCCTCAGAGTGATAAAGAGGTGTTGGCTATTATTTATTTTTTTACTGTCCGTTTACCAGTGAAGGATCAGCCAAGCTATTGCCAGAATCACTGGGTACCATATGCTGGCCATTGCTATTACTTGGAACGAAGCAAAAAAATATGGAAAGAGGCTTTGTCTGCGTGCCATAAAGAAGGAGGAGATCTTGCGAGCATACATAACATTGAGGAACACAGCTTTGTTATTTCACAACTGGGATACAGTGAGTAGAACTTTTGTTTGATGGAAAAATTCTCTGTCATCGCCTTGGGCTTTGTTTCGAGCGTCAGTACATTTCAGAGCATCTTGACACCCTCTGCTTCTACCAAAATGCCTGTTTTCCAGTGTCATCTGATGAGCTCTGGATAGGACTGAATGACCAGAAGATGTCGATGCTGTTTGAATGGAGTGACAGATCTCATGTAACATTTACCAAATGGAAAACGGGGGAACCAAGCCATGCCATCAGCCTGCAGGAGGACTGTGTGCTCATGAAAGGAGAGGTAACACGACAGTTGGCCATTCTTGCATTCAAAAAGCAGGTCTTCCATGTTGTATACAACCTGTATATGTGCCTCTCTCTCTTTCCATCTCTCTTTTTATATCTTGCTTCCAGTTCCCAGTTCCCTGAATTCCAAACCATGTACTGTAACCAGCACAGCCTACTGTAACAAAAACTGACGGCGTATTCTGCTGAGTAGTTAATTGGATTGTGTATTCGTCTAAGGATTGAATACAAGGACTTTCACAGTTTCTAACATTACTGGCTTATATGTGTGTGTTTGTATGTGTGTAAGTCAAGTATCTGTGATTTCTATCATATTAGCAACGTTTAACACTTAGAAGTGTAACCCTGACTGAAAACTATGGCTTCTGTCTATAGCCCAAAGGGTCACTTACTGGGATCACCGGGATAGCAAAATGCACAGCCAAAAAAATACAAGAGCTTGGGATTTGTCTTAGCAACACAGGAAAAAATTAAGCTCAGTGGTGCCTTAGCATTAATGCCTAACCCTTATAATTATAATACTAATACTACTACTAATAATAATTTGTGGTTTTCATGATTATCTTCAAAATGTACAATCATCCACTGTGTAAAAACACCCTAGGAATAAAGTCTCAACACTGAATCAAATTAGCTTGAAAGTGCTTTATTCATCTGTAATATTTGTACATTATCCACAACTGACATGGTTGTTGTGTCTTGGATATTTTTGCTTAATTCACACCGTTCCCCCAAAATGTCATATGAATCAGATGTTTCATTGCTATGTCCCGGGCTATTCAGCATACCGAAATGTGATTTTCACTGTGCTATATATATATATATATATATATATATATATATATAGCCTGGGACATGAGCAATGAACATCTGATTCATATGATATTTTGGGGGAATGGTGTGAATAAAACAAAAATATAATATATATATATATATATATATATATATATATATATATATATATATATACGCACACACATACATTTCCCTTCAAGTATTTTTCTAAATACATTAGGTTCTGCTGTATATTGTCTGGTGCTTTCCATTCCAAATTCTCAGCTATCTATTTGTCAATTGTAACCTTATACATCTTGCCCAGTTTCATTTAAAAACTTTGAAAGATGTTAAATAACTATATAGTTCAACTGAACAGATAAATCACAGTTACTAGTGCACTCCTACCAACACATGAGGAAATATCATTTTAGAAATAGTTGTCCTTTTAGTATATCTATTCAAAGTCAAATATTAGAATCAATGGCAGAATTAGAGCTTGAGTTAGGAACCTCCTATTAATCTCCCTCGTGATTTACCCCCACACTGTGTGCCCCCCCAGGTCCAGCTTTAATCATATGAATAAAACATTATCTCTTATTTGAGGACAAGACATGTTTGTCAGTTTTGAAACTTAAATGGTTTCAACTGGAACAATTGAATGTTGGTTTAATATTTTTGTTGTTGTGAAGGTATTTACAAAAGTGGTCTCTTTATATTTCTGCCATTAGGAAGGGAAATGGGCAGATCATGTCTGTGAAAAGCCGTACGGATACATTTGTAAGAAAAAGGCCTCAACCCACCCACAAGGTTCACCTGAAGTCGTGAGTCCAGGCTGTACAAGAGTAAGTTTGACATTCAATCTTGTATTTGTGTTCTAGAGGTGAAGCAACAAGTACCTTGTCCATCAAATCTATAGGATACACTGACACATTTCACTATGTTAAGTAGTTGGTTTAGGGGCAATATTTGTGAGCCTGTTATATTAAAAGAAAATTGTAAAGAAAATTTGAAAAAGGTCAAAACTGAACTAAGAAGACGGGGAATATTTTTTTTTATGAGTCAATGCTTTCTTTATAGTGTAACAGGGCTCTTCTGTACATGAGCTTATTATGGTGACATAACCCCTCTGTTAATTCAGGAGAGTGTATAAACACACCGTGTCAGGAGATTGGTGTTTTGGTGTAGCGACTTTATCCTCCACTGGGTAGAGCTGTGTGGGGTGGAGTTTTTGGAAGAGTGGCTGTGTCGTTAAGGTTCAAATCCCGAGAGAGGGGGCTCCGACCAGCACACGCTACAATAGCAAACACTGGATTTAAAATCACTCGCATTCCTCTAATGAAAACAGTTTCACAAAATGATGGAATGTCATTATTAACATTAACATTCATACTGATCTAAAATGAAATAATATTCAAAAGCTCAAAATAATATTCTTATGATCAAACTTCCTATTCTTTAACTAGGTATTGGATGATTGGGTAACACTTTACAATCGGTCTCCCTAGTTACAGTGTATTTACATAGTAGTAGTACTCAGAACATAAAAATATTGTATGATGCATTATTACAATATACTTAATGTGTAATAATGATTAATGGTAAAGTAAGTACACAATTGTAAGGATGCCCACTGGGAGGATACCTTTGGAGCTTTACTGGGCATGACACACTTTTATACACATTAAGTACATTGTAATAATGCATACTTGTACTGTACATATGAGTAACTACAAATGTAGTTACTGATTACCTACTATGTAAATACGCTGTAACTAGGGAGACCGATTGTAAAGTGTTACCGATGAGGGAAACATTTGAAATGATGTATCACATGCTAGACCTCCTATCAGAAATCCCATTCCCCTATACAATTTAGAAAGCAGGAAAGTAAGCAAGTATTGTGCTTGAGAAATGTTCGCATATTTAAGAACAGATCAAATCAAAGATAGATAAAATATTAGTGAGCATGTTTCTTTGAAAAGTGGCCATGGGATAGTGTTCGAGTTCTCTTTTCACTCTGCAGTTATTTTCTTAACAGGGAGGAAATGCTTTGCTGATCAGTTAAATCAAATATGATGCTGACATACATTTATTTAATCAGTGCATGTCTTCTGTGTTTTTTCTCTTACATCCGTTACACAGAAATATTCCTACGGGAAGACTCTGCTCAGACCTACAATGCTGAGCAAGCACTTCCTTCTCTTCTGCTTTGTTTGAAGGAGAATACAATTCAAAACTATAATACAAATTTCCATTTTGCAATTCAGCGTCCCTGTAGATTGCGTGGCTTTGGCACACACAGAGGTGTAAACAAGAACATAGCGTCCTGATAAATCCAAACACCTCAAATTCCTGACATTGGTCAAAAACAAGGCAAAGGAACATCCTCAGCTGCAATGTCAGAGGCAACACATGTAGTAGTAATCATCCTGTTAATCCTATTCCTCATTGGCACTATAGAGTGGAAAATAAAATATAATAGCTTCAGAGTTCAAATTCCAATGTTAAGACTGAAAATAAAGAAATTGAGTTTTGTTATTACAGCTAAGCTTGCCAGTGAATTTTACCCGTGTGTAAAATATTATTGAGAAGGCAAAAAAGACTACTGACGCCACATGTAATACGACGTTTCCTATGGCAATAATTATAATTATTGTAATTATTAACAGCAATTTGATATAATCAGACCTACCAGACCTACAGGCCTACATGGATTACATAATATAACTAAGAATTGTTCAAAAGTCCACATCAAATAAGATAAATGTCTAACATCACTTTACTACAGTAGACTAACAAAATGTTATTGCTGTTGTCATATTTTATTCTTCATTGTTGAATTATATGACATTGTGCTACAATGATGACCTATTTTGCTGTATATACAAAGGGGTTATAATCTGAGGTCTGCATCTGTTCTTATCATACTTCTTTATTCTAGGGTTGGATCAGAAATGGCGTATACTGCTACTATGTTGGATCTGAGACGCAGACATTTGACAGTGCAAAGGACAAGTGTGGCAGTTCAGGGAGCAGTTTGATTGATATTCAGGACAGGTAGGACTACATATTACTGAACATAATGTTCCTAATAATTTCATTGGTAATGTTTAAGCAACTCATAACATTACATTATTTTTCAGTATACTGTTGGTTTTACTACATCCACTTAAAAACAACTTGATATTGCATTTGTCTGCCCCTGAAGATTACACTAATACTAGGTTGAATTAAAATTACATATAAATCACTGTAAAATCAGAAAGTGCTGTTTGACACTCTGTATTTGACATGCTAATGTATATGTAGTTAGTTTATCCAAAAGTACATGTTAAATTCATGTATATTTGATGATTAATATTATCTTCAGACAGTTGTAACTTTCCATTGATACCAGCAGTTAGCAGTACATGCTAATATAAATAAAGAAGTGACACACATTCATGTGATCAGAAGAGGAATAGGATTGAATTTTCCTTTAGCTTGGTCCATGTCAGTCTACACAGCAAATCATTTTGATAAATTCAGCATACATTAATCAGATACGATTACTTTCTAATCGTCACTGAAGAAGAAGAAGAACCCAGTTAATTAGGTCAAGAATTTGTCTGTTTTGGATAATGTAGTAGTTGACAAGGAACTATTTTGTGATAATTATTCATAAAATCATTAATTGTGTTCAGTTATTAACCTTAGGCAGCTACTTTAAGCATAAACACTTTCTTATTCCTTATGAATACTCAAGTTGCCTTATTACAAATGTTGATGAGGAAAGGGGAAAACGTACTCATATGTCAAACAGTTGAATGGTAGCAGATATTTGATTCATAATTCGGGATACTAATTGTATAATCAATTAACCCAGTAAAGGTATTATGAAGATTACAAGTGATTGTATTTATTATATTAAATGAAATGTAAACACTTGAATATAATTAATTTCCTTAAATTGTGAACCATGAGAAACTGTACAGGATGTTGGTAATTGCATCACATTGTCTGCAGGTGTTGGTATCAAGCATTCAACCTAAATAATCTTTAATTATTCTCAGTAAATCCCCATATTTCTAAATTATAGCCTTGTGTTTTAATCATCTTGCTTCATCGTCTGGCTTTTCCCTAGAGACAAAGTATGATTTAACGTTTTGTGTGAAAATTTATTTAAAATGGTTTGTTGAATCTTAACATGGTATTTTTTTTCTTTCTAAAGATAGTGTTATTATTATTTGTATCATTTTCAACTTTTCAAACCAAAGGGTTAAAAGAAAATATTACACCTTTTCTTTGAATACAATTTTCCAGTTTAAATAAAGGAAGATTCACTCACATCGAAATGTGCTTTTTCAGATATGAAAATGCATTCCTTGTTAGTCTGGTTGGACTGCGGCCTGAGAAATATTTCTGGATAGGCCTGTCCAACACCGTGGATCGCTTATCATTTGTATGGACCAATTCTTCAAAAGTGTATTTCACTCACTTCAATTCCGGGATGCCAGGTATAGTACTCCATTAAATATTGTTTAATGTCCGCAATGTAACATGTGATTCTTAGTCTGTATTTCAAGACTGACACAAGCTGCTCAAAGACTAAAATATTCTTTCAGTTCTTGGATGTCCAGTGTGGAGCACAACACAAAATAGACTTGGATCTATTTTTACAAAGCCAAGCAAATAAAAAAAAAAACTTGAGATTTCTATGGCAAGCCGTTGTGACATTTAAGCCATAATTGCTAATATCAAGAATTCAATTGCTGATATCAAGAATGATCTGGTATTTTTGATATAAACAATTGTATTCTTGATATCACAAATGCATACTAATTAGCATCAGGGTTTTTTTGGATATCAAAAATGCATACTAATTAACATCTGGTTTCGGCTGCTTTCCGTGTTATAGTTACTCCCCTTCTTCAGAAAAGTAGATGTGAATAACTCAGCTCTCAGACTGGCATCCTCTCATTGTTAATGTCTGACACTGCCTGTTCACTGCTGAACAACCTCAGCGGTATTGCCATTCTCTACTGGCATTGTGCCTGTTTATTTGTGTGTTTCTTCTTGATAGTTTGTATCATATGCATTTATCTTATATCAAATGAAAGAACAAGTTGTGGCCTTTCGTATTATAAGAGCTAATCGGCTGACAGAGTACAAACACAAACTCGAGCAGATGCAGATTAGTCCTGTACACTGTGAGAAATGGCCGATTTCACAAGCTGTAGCTCAGGCTAGGAAGACCTTACATATGCGAGTCAGATATCGTTTGAAAGTTCCTGGTCTCTAGTTTCTATATTTTATTGTATTATTTATATTTTGATAAATTAATTTGATACATTAATGATACAATGATCTGAAAATAATGGAGCGGATTGTAAATGTCAACAATTGTATTCGTGATATCAAAAATGCATTCTAATTAACATCTGGTTAAGGATTAAATGTCACAACAGCTTGCCATAGTTTTCTTTTCAAATGCAGACGAGATGTACAACGTTAAGATTTAGGGAGGAATGTCTCATGGATATCATCTGAGTTATGTTTCCCCCTGTGATGTCACTGTGTTGTCTATCAAAGAAATTGATCATGCTGCTAGTAGAAAACGAATGCCAGTGTTTTGGGTGTTTTGACACATGCCATTTATAACTTTCACACATTTTACATTATTCTCTTACATATTCCTCTGCTTCTGTTGTCTATTTCAAAGGCAGAAAACAGGGTTGTGTTGCCATGACAACAGGGACAAATGCTGGATTATGGGATGTTTTAACCTGTGACAGCAAAGAAAAGTATATCTGCAAGCAGCTGGCTGTTGGAGTGACAGTACCCCCACCTCCTACAACACCTACACCGGCTTCTTGTCCTGACGATTGGCAATCGTATGGCCAGGGCCAATATTGTGCCAGGGTAAACCGCCACTTCCAAGGCCTAATTAGATTAATGACATTTCTATACCTAACTATATTTTTTGCTTTCAGACTAATCCATTTGAAAGGTTATTCACTTTTTCATTAAGCTTAAATTCAGATGCTTAAAGACAAATGTGTCAACTTTGAATAGCTGTCCAGATTATGATATTGAGTACTTTGAATCGGTTGTATGCTGAGGTAGGTTAACTCCATACAGTTACATATAACCATGCGTGTAATGATGCTTTACATACTTTGAGGAAATAGCAAGGATTTGTATTCAATAGAACCATAACATGCTTTATAAAATAGCGTTCACATTTGTAGACTCTGAAGCAAGTTAATTTGTATTAATCAGTAACATTGAACAGATCCTGAACACACAGAAAGTGTCAACTTGAGTGAAACCTGCCTGGAGGATTCCAGAAGATCGTTCATCTGAGTTCTGAATGGCTTGACATACCATAAATGAGCCAAGAGACCCTCCCAGTACTGCCATGTGTTCTTATATTAACAGTGAAGCAATTAGACTTCATACTTTCTACATTAAGTTACAGGCAAATGAAGTTGGATGATTTTGAACATTTTGTGCAGACTGGAGATCAGAGCACAGATTAGTACCTAGTGGGGTTTCGGTAGAATAATTTGTTTGGAGGTGTCATTAGAAAGAGAAAGGGTCTGCCTTTGTGTATGCACAATTGACCATACTTTTTGATTGTGTGTTTGTATTCTCCAGCTGTATAAGAAAAATACAAAGAACAAAAAAACCTGGTTTGAAGCTCGTGATTTCTGTGTGGCAATAGGTGGTGATCTGCTAAGTATTCACAGTGATGATGAACTTCATGACATATATCGTGACCTGTGAGTAGATTCTTTGTTTTATGTACTGAATCTGAGATTCATCTGGTGATCTCTACATGTGTAAGGAGTTTCAATACATTCAAGATTGGTCATATGGAAGAAATGTTGTATTTCTTGGAAAATGTGTGTCCTAGTAACTTCCTGAAACATTATTATAATATTTATTTACTTATTTATTTATTGGCAGATGCCCCTTATCCAGGGTGACTTACAGGATACAAGAGCAATACAAAAGTTAATTATTACACATTACATAATTGTAGAAATAAGCCATTGAATTTCCTTCTGTTAGACTTTTCAAATCTCATGAAAATAAAATGGTACTTTATTGTTGTGTGTGCATAAAAGTGTTGCATGCATACATAATGCTGCAATGTAAGGTTAACAATTTAATGTCAGACAGCCTTGGGAATGCAAAAATGTGTTCAATGACCTTCATAAATAAAACATTGTTTCTAAATTAATGTTTTGTATGTAAGTATCTAAACAAAAAATACATGTTCGATTTTCTTTTTTTTTAATATACGAACATAGGACTCATTACTACAATGAAAATGCCTGGATTGGTATCAACAACCTGGATCCCAATGCTGGATACGTGTGGAGTGATGGATCTCCGGTAAGTCATTTTGAAATCGGTAAACACTTTAAATGTGTATGACCTCCAATATTTAGTAGATACATTATATTGTTCTCTATAAGTTGACTCTACAAAATATAAATAAATTTGCCCTTAAGCCGACAGCAGGTACTTGCAAGAACACCAGAAGATGCCAATAATCAAAATGAAACCTGCACATGTCTTTACCAAGACTGCCAAGCAGGGCTGTGAGACTCTAGGGGTGGGGTAATGCACAGAACACAGTTGGCAGTGGACAGACAAAGATATGTAACACAAGGTTTGCGAACACAGGGCAGTTCTTCACATACAGTGGCCTCCAATTTATACATACCCTTGACAAACTGGAACAAAAAGTTGATTAAACAGAAGAAATGCAATTTTTGTGATCATGTATTGCCCAAAATAATTAAAATCTGTAAAATGTGTATAAAAACACTTCACAAAAATGTTTTAAATAATGGCACATTTTTAAAAAATCTAACTTGTTCACACCTGTCCTTATTTAATGACACCTGTGATTTAACTATAACATTCAATTTTGTACAACATTTTTGGCATTATTATAAATCACATAAGAGAAACCAGCCAATCACAGAGCAGCATTTCTAAACATTCCAATAGCTCTTATCTTGTGTATAAATGTCATCTTGTGCAGCGAATTATCAGGATTTAAAAAAATTATTCAGCGACCAGCAATGTTTCAGGAAACTTAATGCGAGTGGTGCAACTTCCACGGGATGTACGTTTGATTTTAATTGTTTTGTTACTTTTAACCATCATGAAAATACAACACAGATCACATACTGTAGGTCAGTTACAGCGGATCCGGGACCAAAACATTTTTAGACAGAGAAAGTTCATTGGGGTTCATTGTTAAATTTAATGAAATCAGATGTTTGTTTTTCAGTGTAAATAAATGTATGTCTAATCCTTAAATGTGACTTATCATAAGTTAAGTCGTGTGAAGGCTGTCTCGTATTGTATAAGAGATGTAATTCTGTGCCATTTGTGCTCAGCTTCGTGGTCCCCTCCCCAAACTGCACAAGATTACGTCTCTTATTGTATAAGAGATGCCTTTCACATGGCCTATTGACCTGTAAATTATGTTAGTCACCAAGGTTTATATACACAATTGTTTTTCAGGCTTCCTTCGAAAACTGGTCTTATGGTGAACCCAACAATTATAATGATGCAGAGCTTTGTGGTGAAATGAGCTTGTACTTCGGATTGCCTTGGAATGATCGACACTGTGAATCCTACAATAACTGGATGTGTAAAATTCGCAAAGGTATAGTAATACATTTCATAATACCCTTTCAAATGACAGGGACATGTGCTGTACATATTATTTCCACCTGATATAATTAACGTGAATGTTACATCATTGTTTGTTACCCATTACTGATTTATTAATAACAATCCTATTATCATGGCATTATAATTCCCCTATTTTTTTATTTTTTTTTTCATTCCCCTGCTGTTGTTGCCCCCATTCAGAGCCTCCACAAAGTTGCACTACTCTTACCACTGGCAGTTATTTCAGGCTGGCTGGAGGTCATAACCCCATGTCCTGCCCTATGGTGGTGGCTTTACAATTTCTGAAGGAAATTTTTACTTGGCAGCTGTATCTGTTTATACCATCTTTATTCACAGCTCACTTCCTTACAACTTCCTGGTTCTTGAAGGGGCCACAGCAGCTTTGCACCCCTGTACCTACCAGTCATCTGGCCTTAATTGTCACTTGTCACCCTTTCCAAGTCTCCCTTCACTCAGATGAGTTGAAGTCTGAAGATGGCGTTTCTGCTGTCCATTGTTTACTCAGAACTCAACAGCTTGTAAGTCTACCATGGAGCCATGGTCTATTAGATGCGCCTTGTTGAAACAATGCCTGTCCAACTGGATTATTACTGTAGCCGATGAGTCCGCTGGTCTTCTCCTGCCTGAGCGGATTGTGGCACAGTCATTAGGGGCATGGCTGTGTCTTGGGTGCTCTTTAAAGGTGTTTCTTTATCTCATGTCTGTACAGAGTTGGACAAAGTCTTGTGTTTTTACAGAATTGATGTCATTGGCTTCGCTCCTTCTATTGGAACATCAGTTTTGGGTGTAGCCATTGGAGGCACTCTGAGGTGCAGGGTGTTTATTTTTACATGGTTCTAGGGCTACTCAAATGTGAGACTTCTTTGCGAGTGTGGCTGCCATTTGTTGAAAATAGTTCCCAAATTCGTGAGGTTGCTCTGGTGGGAAAAGGACAAATTAATGTTTGTGAGCCGTGTACTTGAACAAGAGAAAAGGTGGAAGTTCAAGTTCAGGTTGATTATTGCCTATCAGAGTTCTCTGCTAATCTTATTGCATGACGCAATATCCTCTTGGGACCCCTTTGGAAACTATTTTCTCTTTAAGATAACCAGGGTTGCATCTGCAACCTAATGTTTCACTGTATTGATTGAAGTACTTATTTTCAGAATCCTTCTGGCTCAAACAGGTACAATACAAACTTAAAGTAACAGTACCCTGTAAATGCACCATGTGCTACAACTACACCACCACATACTAGAAAGACAACCATCACAATATGTTGGTGTGATATTTTTATTCTACATTTTGTATATCTATGTCTATAAACATTGTTCTAGTAAGATAATTTGAATGCATTTTTATATGTCTCACCCTTCTTCCGTCTCTATAAGTGCAGTACACAGTTCTGCCTCATATTCAACCAGGCCCGGTTCTTGCCAGCTATGGAAGGGTGGGCTGGCAGATATCCTAAACAATCCTAAACAAAACATGTCATTTACTAGAGTTTCTGACTAAATGTTAATTGCTGCCGTCTATTTAAGAATATTTCATTAATTTGAATTATTTTTTTAATCGGTTTGAATGAATGATTCAATGACTCTCTCGATGCTTCAATGGTTTCGTTACTGGATAAATCAGTGTTTTTGAACAAATCCCTTGAATGAATAATTCAATGACATACAAGTTTTAACAGTCACTTGTTTAACAGTTACTGGTGTAACAATGTAATTGATACAATCATTATTTGAATCGTCAAGAGGAAATTTACTCTATTTCGATCACTACTGTAGACATCAGTGTTTATATCTGAAATATAAACTTTTATCCCTGTACTGCTGTGATAATTTGAATTATTGTAACAGAAATAATGATACTGTGTGATTGAAAAGACTATTTGTGAAACTGCTCTCTCTGGATCAGCGGCAGCGCCAACGCAGATTTGAATGTTCACTGTGATCGTAATCGTACTTATAGATGGATAGATAGAAATATTTTTTACATTTTTTTAAAGATTTTTTTTTAGATTTTAGTTTTTTTTTTTCATTTTATAGATTTTTTTTTTTTTGGTGCTACAGAAGCACGCGTCGCGCATAACGCTGTATTCAGGCCATGGAGGCGGACGGTACCATCCAGCAGTAAATGACTGTGACATGGACCAACTGCACGTATTTAACATTGGCTGGGACGGTGCGTTTAAATTTAGGTCCAGTATTTCGCTGCCACCGGCATCGTGATTTTGCGAGGCTGAGGTACAGGGAGACGGGTTTATTTCTGAGGCGGGAGCTGGGGAAGATGCAGTTTGTGAAACAATAGTAGCCACCAACAGATGTCCTTACAGGCCCCAGCAATCTCTCATTGCACGCAAATACTGCTGCGGTTAATGTCATCGCTGTGTCGCTACTGAAGGCGAATCGTGAGTGTGGACTGCTGTTGCTTTCAGCCAATAAAAACAAAGAAACATACTGCAATTTTCTGGTGTTATGTTTTGATTGGTTGGGGCAGTACAGCCCTCCCTCAAACTGCTCAGAGTGCTTTTAACCAATGCACACATCGTACAAAATAAGAGATTAATGCTGTCTTTGCGTAAATTCTGATTGGGTGGGCAAGACAGATGTTTGGGTGTGGGTGGGCCCTGCCCCTGCCCTGCCCCTGCCCTGCCCACCGCTGCCCATGCCTAGATCCGGCCCTGTTCAACCAGAGTGCAGTTAGGAGTAGATGCATCAGAATAGCGATTTTTAAAAATAAATGTATGCAACAATTTCAGCCAAGGTGAATCTATCACACTGTCAACAGTGACACACACAAGGCATGTAGTTAATATTTACACTACATATTCACTCACAACTTTCACTCCCCCAAAATAATATGCATTAGTTTAGCCTATAGGTAGTGCTAAATAGGAGTAGCTAAATGGAGGAAGTATGTCCTATAGAAATTAGGATATCTGTGCCTCATACAGTTAAAAATAAATAAAAATAAAATACTATAATTAAATATATCTGTGATATTCTTGCATATGTACATATGGATAATTCAGATAAAAAATACATATAAATAAAGGCCATGCATAGGAAGAAGCAACATAAAAAATAAAATAAACATCCATCTATTTATTATCTGTTTTACGTTCAATTTTTTTTAGAGTTGTCATCCTTATAACTCACTATAAAACTATATGGGAGGTGGTGAATTGAATAAATAGAGTTCCATGCAGAGAAAGGCATAAGTAGTTTAATTCTCTCTTTCTGGTTTTTGCTTGATTTTCCTCTAATTTCTGTCCCATTTTTAAGGTGTACAATTCCAGCTGTGGATTGGTCTGCAAGTGTTTGATACCTTCCCAATTTTAGCAATTTCTTAAATTTGGTTTAGGCCATAGTCATCATCCACATCTCTTTATTTTGTTAAAGAGATAATCAATAGTTGTGATAAATTGAATATTGTCATTAAATAACTTATATCTCTGTAGGTCTGTGCATTTACTTGTTTTTCATCTTATGTTCTACTTTATCTTTGATTCTACCTACAGGAGTCACACCAAAACCTCCCCCCACTTTTACTCCATCAAGTAAGTTGCCAAAGTTATAATCAATCTATTTCAATGGAGTCAAATCAAGACAGGACCAACAAAGTCTGAATTTTATATGGAACATGTACATGGTGCCCTGATCATCTTTATTCAGCAAAAAGGGTATTGCATGGCATGACACTTCTGTTGGTACATTTCATACATTATTTTCTTTCCTATACAGAGCCTAATGTCACAGAAGATGGCTGGTTGTCTAATGGCAAATATCAATATTATATTAATACTCAAAAACTTTCTATGGAGGATGCTAGAAACTACTGTAAGAAGAATTTTGGTGACCTTGTTGTCATAGAAGATCAAAGTGAAAGGTTGTTTTTATGGAAACAGGTAAAGATGGGTCGTTCTTAAAGACATAATTTTTAAATGTTCTGATTTGATGAAAGTCTTACTTCAGTTTGATTGCAAATGTACATTCTCTATTTTGATTTCAATCAAATGAATATCAAACTCATTGATGATTAATTATCGCTGACCCTGTGTATTTGTATAAGCAAGGCAACTTCATTCTGATTTCATTTTTTGAAAAGATTAACAAACTTTTGAACATTCTTTATAATGCAATCAGAAATACAAGAAACATGCCCACATGCATGGGATCTTTAAATGTCTGCCCCCAACTTCTGAAGAATGAGTTACAGATGCAGAATGTACTCAATGCATTAATTTGTACAAACGTTTTATGCAGCATGCACTACATTCATTTAATCATATTAATCACATAATTTTGTTATAATTTACTATTTGAAACATAGAATAGCTTGATGAAAAAATGAATTATTATAGTTCCCATTATGTAAACATTGTGCTAACATAGATATGTTCCCACCTACAAATATGTCATTGTTTTTACAGAATATTAAAATTGTTATTAATCAATCTTACTTATACACTTTTGATTAATATTGTTACACTTGAACTTTACACCTGGACTATTTGTGGTGCCACTGTTTACATTTTTTAAACCCTATTTCCTATTTCAGATTTCCAGAGGTGATGAAGACCAATATTACATTGCATTGACTGTTGGTCTTGATAAAACATTCCAGTAGGTATAAGTAACTACTAGTATTTCGTTATTGAATCAAACCAGGTTGATATGAAGTTAGACACATACATTTCTGACAGCTATGGTACCCAAATATGAGTTTTGGGAAATTGTAACCCTCTGACTGAAAGATCCCGGTGTCGTCTTCAGACAAAGGAGAATAGTGTTTATTGCCCCAGTAAAATCCTTACAGAAAAACATTTTCAGAGCTCTAAAGGTGAAAAAGTTGCAGCAGCCAGCCCACAAGAGTGGTTTTTAAAGGAAATTATCTTCTCATCTGACCACTATTGGATGTATCTACTCCTAATTAGTACCTCCAGCAAGTTTGTGATCAAAATCAACATCAGAATAGGACACAGTACAGATTTTGTTTAAAAAAAAAAAAAAAAACACTGACCAGCTTTAACTAAATATTAAAATGACAATGAGCACAATTATGCATGAATAAAACTATTGTCAAAACATGGAGAGCTTTCTCATGCTTTTTAAAACTATTGCAGAAATTAACTTGACATTTTCCGGAAATAATCATCTAAACAATTGTTTTTGAAGAATGTGTTGTCTTTTGTGTTTTTCCCAGCTTGCTGACAACCAATGTACTGTTTTGGTCGATTAAAAAAAATATATTAACGTTTTTGTTGTTTTCCTCAAGGTGGCTAGATGGATCACCTGTAACTTACGTGGCATGGGAAAATAATGAGCCAAACTTTGCCAACAATGATGAAAACTGTGTCACCATGTATAAAAGTATGGGTAAGTAAGGAATCATAGATAATATATTTCAAACCATAATGCATAAATGTTCCTTCTGGTAAATTTTTGGTAATTCTTAGCTAAAATTATACTGCCATATTAATAGGAAAATCAATCAAATACAATTTTCATGCAAAATATTTTACAAATCTATAGAACATGAAACTAACAATTGTAATTTTTTTTATCTGAGCGGGGTGGGGGAGGACAGATGGATGGACTTTTCTTTCTTTCTTTTTGGTTTAATAATAAAACAATATATTATTGCAGAAAGAATCTCCATGTTTTCTAGTAATGTCAGCATACGGCATTACTCCAGTGTGAATTAGTTACCCTGTCAACTGTAAAACATAATAAAAACATTAGGAAGCCACTGCATCATGACTACAATCATTTTCATTGATCTGTTTTTCTAATGTGCAGGGTTCTGGAATGACATAAACTGCGGGATGACTTTTGCTTCTATATGTAAAAGAAGTACAGAGTTTGTGAACACCACAATAGCGCCAACAGTTGTGCCAGAAGGAGGTTGCCCCCCTGACTGGATGCTTTTTGACAAAAAGGTAGAAGCAAAGACCTCTTAGACTATATTTATATGGTGGACCATTTAACTTTAGCTCAACTACAATGCAATAATACTATAATACTTATTTAAAACCTATTTGATCACATCTGTTGTCAAAGTCATGTTCAAGAAAACCTCCTTACTTCACTAGGGTCAGAACCTCTAAATGCTTTCATTTCATATAATGTCTTTTTTCACAGTGTTGTATCCAGGGGTGAGCTACAGTGCCTAGTATTTTACAGTGTTTTACCAATTACAAATTCAGCCCAAGAATGTGATTTCTTAACACATAAACATTGCTAAAACTTAAAAAGTAATTGAAACAATCGACCACTTCAAAGATCAGAAGAAAAAAGTTAGATATATTTTTTAATGCAGTGTAAAAGCTTTACTTTTACAGTGTAACTGTTATTTTGTCTGAAAACAATCAGAAGCTACAACCGTGGAAAAAAATGTGTGGGCTAAGAATCCAGACACTGGTTACCTGGTTACCAATGCATATTGCCAAATGTTTTAGACATTTTCATTTGGATTCTTGAAGCTTCTGTTTTAACCATTTACCTCCTGGATTGTCATATATGTGTGTGTATGTGTATACAGTATGTATGTTTTATATATATACATATGTAATGTTGTGGTAGTATGCTAATAATGCAAGGTCATTTATTTATGGACAGTGTGCGGTGCTCAAATCAAAATAGACCAAACAAAACCCTTGCTCCTCTTTGAGCCTAATCTAAACATAATATAATTTAGATTTTCACTGTGAAGTTTAATTATTTAACAATAGTGTTTTTGTCATCCTGCTGGTTCTTAAAATTACATACAAAGGTTTCTACAACATTACAACTGATACAATGTTTGTTTTTAGTTTTTTTTCAAGAATCACAGTGCAAATGCAAGAGCAAACAGTACTTGCTCTGAATCTGTGGTGCATAAAAGTGGCAGATAAAACATAAGACTGCGATGAAGTAGGGCGTAATATGTTTTATATCTTATGTTTTCCCAGTGCTTCAAGATTATTGGTAAGGATGTTTCGGACAGAAAGGGGTGGCAGGCTGCAAGAAGCTACTGCATAGAGTTGGGTGGAAATTTAGTTTCCATACTTAATGAGAGACAGCAAGGTGAGACCAAACCTTCACATTATTTCCCATTTGAAAATCAAAAGGGTTACAGTAAATCACGGTGTTTAACAACTGTCTGCACAATCTTTGTTACTTCAGCGTTTCTGACCACTAAGCTTCTGGACATGCCAGTGGATGCATGGATAGGGTTGAATGACATCAACAGAGAAATGCGCTTCCTCTGGACTGATGGGAAAGCAGTCTCTTACACCAACTGGGCAAAGGGTAACCCGGTGTCCATGCCTGATGGAAGATACCTCTACATAGATGAGGTACAGGTGGCCAAGCTCTGCATAAAAATGAATTTTTAATCAGCAACTGACCAATTAAAATGAATGTTAGAACCATACATGTTAAAGATCAACTGAATTGTATTTCAGGTGGAGTGGGGAGAAAATTCCCTTAATATAATGTATTGGTGTAGAGATTATCACATTCTGCAGCTCTACGTTTAATGATTCATAAATATTTTTAAAAAAATCCATGCTGAGAAGACTCTCTCCCACTCTCTCTCTCAATCTTTCCCTCTTTCATTCTCTCCCTATGCACAGTATACATGTGGAGGGTCTACTTCTCTAGTAAATATATCCTTTTTATCTTTCTTTTTTTGTCTTTCGAAGTAGAATATGCAATTTTCACACAATTTCTACAGTGTAAAAACAGAGAGAGAGTTTCAGTGGGGTGAGGTATGTTCAGGCACTGAGACAGGAAAGTTTCTGTCACTTCTCGGCATACACATTTTAAATACATTTTTCATTAACAGTATAGCTCCAGAATCCTAAACGGTTTTAATCCTAATGAGATAAAAACTGTTTTGTGTATTATTGGACAAGAAATATTATTCAATTGACCTCTAAAGACCAAACGTAGAACAAGCAACATACTAGGTTGTAACACAGTGCAGTGCTAGGCCTTTTTATATTAAAAAAATGTTTAATCTGTGATGTCAACAGATTCAAAACTATTAGCTTACAAAATAAAAAGAACACTTTAACTTCACTTTCTGCTGGCTCTCATTATTATAACTCTTAATGTTAGATTTAATTCCAAAAATGACAAGAGTTCTGACTAATAAATCACATTAATAATGATATTTGATTCAACCACATTATGGTCAAAAAGTATAATTAAATATGAGTTATTTTCATTGCTGTGCAGGGGAATTAAGCAACAACACGCATATATTCTCACCATTCCTGATAGATATTTGTCATGCTGTGTAAAGTGCATGTTTGTTTCCATTTTTTTCCCTACCTTCCATCCATTGGTGTAGAGATTATCCATCCGTAATAACTTTAATCTTCTCACCTTAATAAACATGTATTTGATAAAGCTCTCTGTTGCTCTGGACATGTGTAGACAAGTGTGGAAGTCAGCTTTGGACAGCCATACAGACAGACACCACATTGCAGTCTTGATATGATCCAGTGTTCCTTTGTTGCAGGAATATGACTGTACGTTGATGGCAACCACTGCCAGCATTGCTGGACAGTGGAAGGTGGAGGAATGTTCTTCAAATAGGTCTTTCATTTGCCAGAGAAAGATCGGTGAGCTTTTCTGTTTCTGGTTTCTGTTTTTATTATGAGCATGGCTTTGAAAGTGTTTATTCTGTGTTTGTCTGGTATTTAATGATTTAGAGCAAGATTTAACTTTTCAAAACCAACAGTTTCAGTGGTCCTCAAGATTATTTTATTAAGGCTCTGTAGTTCAGTATTGCTTTCCATTCTTTAATATGTTCTTTAAACATTTCTATACTTAACTTAAAACCCCTACTGTTTAAAATAATGAAAAGGCTCTGAGCTAGGAAATTATTAGTTCAATTAAGGGTTAAATTAAGTCATTGAGAGCTCAGTTGGATCAAAAATCAGCAGGGTAGGGGGTCTTCCAGGGCCAGGTTTGGGAACCCCTGCCTTAAATTAACAAGAGTTTCTACATTATATAAATTAAACTTGGAAATCAATTGTCTAAGTAATTTGAATGCTATCCTATGATTTTGTTATGATTTTGTTTTAGTTCTTTTGATTTTGCTTTTGCCATTCAAACTACTCTGTGCTGAGTGAACAAAACAAAAATGCTAACCATTATTTTTTTCTCTCTCCTGCCCCAGATCCTATGATTACTAATCCAGCAACAACTGTATCACCAAGAGATTTTGTCAAGTTTGGTAATAACTCCTATAAAATTATAAATCAGAAACTGAATTGGGATGAGGCCAGAAGGCAATGCAAAGCAGATGACGCAGATCTGGCCAGTGTTTTGGATTCTATAAATCAGGCCTACATTTCACTTCAGACACATACATACAAAGAGCCCATGTGGATCGGATTGAACAGTAACGTGGTAATTTTGCAAAGTTATCACTTTTTCATGACTGTGATTTATGTTCAAATGGAGATGTTAAACTGTAAAGAAGCATGGGGTAGACCAATAAAGAACCGGATCTAGGTCACCAAAGCATTTTTAAGGACAAAAACATATTAAGCTTTTTCTTCCAGGAAAAAACATAAAATAAATCTGAATGTGGAAATTCAACATCTTTAAAACTGTTCTTAAAGTATTATATATATATATATATATATATATTATATATTATTATTATTATTATTATTATTATTATTATTATTATAAGAGCTCAATTTTTAATGCTGAAACTTTATTAAATGTCCAGTGTCGGAATTGGTCTCTCTGAATTGCCTCTATCTAGTAGTCTATGCATGATGCCTATGTGTTGTGACTCAGGCAGGCAGCTATGACCCCTCCCCTGGAAACAGCTCCATTTCTGTATTGCTGAAGTCACAGTTTAATGGGAGTGACGTGTCTGCTGAGTTTAATGGGAGTGACTCCTTTGCAAAGACAACTAGAAATTACTGAAGCGTCTGACATGTTTGTATTTTAATCATTACAAAATTAGCTCCAGAACTGAAGGAAGCAAGAAAAGGACACATAACCGTGATATCAATAAGTAAATAAACTGGTCCACAGTCAGGTGACTTTGATAGCAGGAAAGGCATTTGGCTTCTGTCTTTATCTAACACCCTAATTATGAAACTTGCCTTCATCGATGTTACTTTCCTGACATACTGTTGGTGGGTTGGGGGGGGGGGAATATATATTACTTGTCTTCTCTAAATAATGAATTGTATTTGAACAGACCTCAGCATATTTCACGTGGATTGATAACTGGAAGATGCGTTTTACTAAGTGGGCTGCAGGAGAACCAAAGAATAACATTGCTTGTGTTTACATTGACGTTGATGGGACATGGAAGACCGCACCCTGTACTAACACCTACTACTCTGTGTGCAAAAATTCAAAAGGTAGGATTGCAGGAATAGAAATTGGATAGAAGCTACAGTACAGATCCTAATTTGGGTTTTATATTTATTCAGTGCACTGCTTAATGTGTGTGCCTAACAAGAAGGCCCATTGCAAAGTTTTAGATTCAGCCTCATAATGAGGATCCTCAGATCAAAGTTAAACAGAAACATTGGTCGGTTGTATAAATGCAAGTGGATTAACTCTCATTAAGTTTGGTGTTTGTTTTAGTTATTGGTCGCTGGCTTGCAAAAGAGCACTGCAGTGCCAGGCTCATCATGTTTTCTTATTCTCCTTCAAAAGTAGGACATTAACTACTCTATAGTCAAGGAAAACAAATACTGTGCTAAATTTTACTATAGCAATGAGTTCAATGAATACAAGGTTGTAGGCTGGATAGAGATTGTGTTTCCAATAAATAAATCTGGATTACCTTAGACAGAGATGACATCACTAGAAATAAACAAAATAAAACGTTGTATTCACTGAAGCCTTGTTTGGTAATTGAAGATAGGTTGTGTTTGGAGTTAGACATTTTATTTTGTTTGTTTAAAGAAAGTTAAATTGTGTCCTTGAGTGAAAGTCTCTAGAAGGGCTCCAGTATTATGCAGTGCGGTGTAAACCCACAGACACCGATGGTGATCGGAAGGGTTTCCAATGTGCTGCTTTACAGATATTGCTCCAACTGATCCACCTCAGCTTCCCGGTGTTTGTCCTGAATCGAAAAAGAAGCGAGTGTGGGTGCCATTCCGGGGGCACTGCTACAGCTTCCAGTCCACTGCGTTCGACAGCTGGCCCCACGCCTCCATGGAGTGTCTGAGACTAGGTACGTATTTATATATAGCATTGTCTTATTCTACTATTGTGTTACAAAAAAGGCAGGTTGGGTTTTATAGTTGTTTTTTGCTGCATATTGTTCTTTTTGGTTGTTGTTTTCTTCTCCAAAAAAAAGTAAAAAAAAAGACTAAAATGAAGATGGGGGTGTGGGGAACTCTTAATTTAATTTAATTAATTATAATATTCATCGACAGGTGCTTCCCTTCTGAGCATTGAGGATCCTTTGGAATCTGCATTTATTCAGCACAACACTGACCTGCTGCAAGACCGTGCCAAGTCTTTCTGGATAGGATTCTACAAGAACGTGAATGGTAATGTGTTTAGGAGGCAAAATATGCTGACTCATAACTCATAAACAATGTAGGTTTTGTTAAACAGTGGTCAAGTATAGAAGTATAAAGAAGACTGTAAGAAGACTGCAAAGCAATACATTTCATGTGTGATATACATTTTTATATTAATCTGGTTAATTTTAAGAGAGTTAACAGGGCCTCAAGTCTCCTTAACTTTAATACTCACTCTCACAAATACAGACATTAATCGAAAGCATTCTACTGGGGTGAATTCATAGTATTGCATTTTTATATTTTAGGCAATATTTTAGTATTGCTACAATTTACATTTAGTTATATTAAAACTCAAAAAGTACCTAATTCATATAGATTATGAACATTATAACTTACTATTATTATTATTATTATTTGTATTTCTTGGTAGACGTCCTTATCCAGGGCGACTTACAACATAAGTACTATCAAATTTCTCTTGAGTCGTACTTGTTTATGTTTATGTTGTTAATGTTTATCTTTACATGGATGACAAAGTTTGGACAATCTATTTCTCACAGTGACAATTTGATAATATATAGGATACTGAGCTTTGAATTCTTCACAGCTTGAATTTCATATATTTGTTCCTTTCATATCTAATCAGGCTCCACCAAGTTATGATTTTGCGGTTTAATGTCTGGAAACAAATTACAGGCATTCTTATTGTCAAAATACGATGCAGAATGAGCTTTTGAAAGTGATCCTGGGAAAGGAGAAATATGTCATTTTTATTTTCTGTAGGGCAATGGCTTTGGTTAGACAACAGTGTGGTGGATTACACAAACTGGAACAGTGGGGAACCGTCAGAACACAACGAGGAATGTGTTGAAATATACTCTGACACTGGGAAGTGGAACAATATCAACTGCAATTCATATAAACCCTATATCTGCAAAACAGCAAAAGGTGAGCTATTTTCCTGTATGTTGGAGAGACAGCTTGTATAACCATGATTAGGAATTTGATGACGCTACAAGGCCAAACCTTGGTTGTGCTGCACATTTGCTTTTGAAGAGGGAATTTAAATGAGAGAATGTTTTGGCCTTACTGCTATGGTTAGATTTAAGTATTATATAATTATACTATATTTTGAAATACCTTCATGATGCTACAGTGTCAAGGTACCTAATTGATACTTTGTGCTGTGGTAGTGATTGCCAAGAAAAAAAGGAAATTATTCTTATTACCATAAATACTGACAACAAGTTGGAATAAAAAAAAATGTCCATCGTGATACTAACAGAGATTTCCTTTACATGTGGATAGTGTAGTGAATTTAATATATATGCATATTATATTAATGTGTATGTATGTATAGCTTTGTTTTTGTATCTACAAATGGGAACCACAGGCAGCCTTTTTTATTATTATTTTTTTCTGCAAATGAAGACGTTATGCCCTTGTGTTGTCATGCATTTAAAATGTAACAATTCTTCAAAACAATTGGGAAACTATACAATCAATATAATCTAATTGCATGCTTTAATGAGGGCGAAACCACAGTCAGGTCAGCTTAAAGGAAAATTAAATAGAACAGCTGGACTGCTGACAGCACAATATGCGGCTTGTGTTTGGGTCCTTCAGCAGCACACAATATACAGACCTCACAGTGTGATTTTAGATTTAGTGATTAGATTTTAAAAATAATGTTTATTAATCACAAAAAATTGGAAAACGTGTGAGTATAATGAGCACATCACTCAATGGTCATGGGGATACAGAATGAGATTTGAAAACTATATTTAAATTGATTTTTTTTTTTAATCAGGTTAATATTACACCGTATCTTAAAACAAACAAAGGCTGATAAAATTTGTATCTTATTGTTTTGCTTTCACTTTAAACACTTGAGGGGCAGCACGAGTATGCTGTCCATTTTAGGACATCCTCACACATCAGTCGTGCTCGAGTCAAGTATCAAGCATCACCCACTCAAGTCAGGATCATTATTCACCCCTCCCTCAGTCACTGCTCAGACGTCTCCTCCTCACTGCTCACTGCTCACTGCTCACGCCTCAAGTCTCCTCTATTGAAATAACTGTAATAATTATGAATTAATATTTAGAAGAATAGGGGATGTTAATCCAAGACTGTATCCTTTAAAGACAAAAAGTAATTGTTCATTTTACACAAATAATATTATATGTCAACATACATATACACTCACCTAAAGGATTATTAGGAACGCCTGTTCAATTTCTCATTAATGCAATTATCTAACCAACCAATCACATGGCAGTTGCTTCAATGCATTTAGGGGTGTGGTCCTGGTCAAGACAATCTCCTGAACTCCAAACTGAATGTCTGAATGGGAAAGAAAGGTGATTTAAGCAATTTTGAGCGTGGCATGGTTGTTGGTGCCAGACGGGCCGGTCTGAGTATTTCACAATCTGCTCAGTTACTGGGATTTTCACGCACAACCATTTCTAGGGTTTACAAAGAATGGTGTGAGAAGGGAAAAACATCCAGTATGCGGCAGTCCTGTGGGCGAAAATGCCTTGTTGATGCTAGAGGTCAGAGGAGAATGGGCCGACTGATTCAAGCTGATAGAAGAGCAACTTTGACTGAAATAACCACTCGTTACAACCGAGGTATGCAGCAAAGCATTTGTGAAGCCACAACACGTACAACCTTGAGGCGGATGGGCTACAACAGCAGAAGACCCCACCGGGTACCACTCATCTCTACTACAAATAGGAAAAAGAGGCTACAATTTGCACAAGCTCACCAAAATTGGACAGTTGAAGACTGGAAAAATGTTGCCTGGTCTGATGAGTCTCGATTTCTGTTGAGACATTCAGATGGTAGAGTCAGAATTTGGCGTAAACAGAATGAGAACATGGATCCATCATGCCTTGTTACCACTGTGCAGGCTGGTGGTGGTGGTGTAATGGTGTGGGGGATGTTTTCTTGGCACACTTTAGGCCCCTTATTGCCAATTGGGCATCGTTTAAATGCCATGGCCTACCTGAGCATTGTTTCTGACCATGTCCATCCCTTTATGACCACCATGTACCCATCCTCTGATGGCTACTTCCAGCAGGATAATGCACCATGTCACAAAGGTCGAATCATTTCAAATTGGTTTCTTGAACATGACAATGAGTTCACTGTACTAAACTGGCCCCCACAGTCACCAGATCTCAACCCAATAGAGCATCTTTGGGATGTGGTGGAACGGGAGCTTCGTGCCCTGGATGTGCATCCCACAAATCTCCATCAACTGCAAGATGCTATCCTATCAATATGGGCCAACATTTCTAAAGAATGCTTTCAGCACCTTGTTGAATCAATGCCACGTAGAATTAAGGCAGTTCTGAAGGCGAAAGGGGGTCAAACACAGTATTAGTATGGTGTTCCTAATAATCCTTTAGGTGAGTGTATGTGTGTATACTGCTGCATTTTTTAATAATTATCATCCAGTTGCATTTAATAATAAAAGGGTGACAAAGTTTCAGTTAGTGTTTGACCATCAGTACTGATAACACTTTTCAATTTTAAATAGAGCAATAAATAAAAGTAAAGTTATGCAAATTCCTAAGATAAATGAGTAATTACTGGAAATCCAAGATTGTATCCTTTAAGGACAAATAGTAACTGTGTAAAGAAAAATAAAATAAAAATGCAGCCACATAGTGTAAAAAAGCGGGGAATATACACATATGTTGACATATAATGTTAAGAACATAAGAACATTAGAAAGTTTACAAACGAGAGGAGGCCATTCGACCCATCGTGCTCGTTTGGTGTCCATTAATATCTAAGTGATCCAAGGATCCTTTCCAGTCTATTTTTAAATGTTCCCAAACTTTCAGCTTCTACCACATCGCTGGGGAGTTTGATCCAGATTGTGACGACTCTCTGTGTGAAGAAGTGTCTCCTGTTTTCCATTTTGAATGCCTTGAAGCCCAATTTCCATTTGTGTCCCCGGGTGCGTGTGTCCCTGCTGATCTGGAAAAGCTCCTCTGGTTTGATGTGGTCGATGCCTTTCATGATTTTGAAGACTTGGATCAAGTCCCCACATAGTTTCCTCTGTTCCAGGGTGAAAAGGTTCAGTTCCCTCAGTCTCTCAGTAGGACTTTCCCTTCAGACCTGGAATAAGTCTGGTTGCTCTCCTCTGAACTGCCTCCAGAGCAGCGATATCTTTCTTGAAGTGTGGAGCCCAGAACTGCACACAGTATCCAGATGAGCTCTAACGAGTGCATTGTACAGTCTGAACATTACTGCCCTTGTTCTCAATTCTACACTTTTGATAATATACCCTAACATTCTGTTTGCCTTTTTTATTGCTTCCCCACATTGTTTGGATGGAAAAAGTGAGGAGTCCACATAGACTCCTAGATCTTTCTCATGTGTTACTTAATCTAGATCTGTACCTCCCTGTACAGAAATGTTGTTTCTGTTAGGCTAAATTAACAATTACTATTTGTCTTTAAAGTATACAGTCTTGGATTTCCATCCCCTATTCTTCAAAATATTTAAAGGAATAATCATTACAGTTATTTAAACAGATCACAAGATTGTTCAATAAACACAGCATATTTCATTGCATTAATGATGCGTTTCTATTAATTAAGAGATGTAAAAAATGATGTATTGTATTGGGGGTTCTGGCTACAGCAGGATTCAAACTCGGGTCTCCCATACTAGAATGCAGCGACCTAACCACTTTACTAAGGCACATTAATTGGCTTTAAGTAAAGATTAATTGGATCAGGGAGTGATGTGTGAATAAATCTTCACCTCCTTACACCCATTGCGTGCCGTTGTGTGCGTCTGCTTCCTAGGTGGGCTATTAAAGAGCCCAGCGCTGTGGACATCATTAATATACAGAGTGATACACAAATGGTCAAAATGATGCAGTTACCTGGAAAACTTATTGAAATCCTTATCCAATGGAACTGTGAACCCTCAAAGGATTGTATGGTCTTACCTTAGCTCAAATCAAGACTATAGAATGTACTGATTTGGAAGAAACAGGACCAACAGTAAAATCTACAATTTGGTGAGCATTGGGAATTATTTTGCTGATGGTGGTTCCTGGCTCCCTTGGGGTGATGGAAGAAGAGTTTTTCAACTTCATAATGACCCAAAACACACAGCCAGATCACAACTAAATTAGGAGAAGGAAAAGACAACAGGTCTTGAAATCTTTAACCAGACTCCAATTCTATTGAAACGTCATGGGATATATTCAGTAGAAATGTCATAGAATAAACTCTGTATCATTCTTAAAACAATGTTAATACATGTACATATATATGTGTATTTTTTCACTAATCCTGTATTTTTTTGTGTACAGTTATTCCACCTACTGAAAAAACTCCAAATCACCAGCCTGGTAAGAATTTATGTTTCATTGTTTCAACATTGTTTAGGTAGGATCCTGTCTTTTAATTAACATGCACTCCTGTAGTGTTTATTAAAGGTGTATGATACTTTGCATTTATGTATTTTACACATGCTGTATATGGTTCATTTTAATTATATTAGCCTCCCCTCAAAATGATGAACCACAACTCTGGTTATATATTATTCCAATCTTTTGCTGCACATTGTTATATTCATAAGCATTACCATAAGAGCATTCATGTTCTGTGAAGAGCTGAAACTTCAAGCCATTAGAGCAAACATCGTACAATGTCTTTTCATTGTGCCACTTAGCCTTAAAAGTGGCCTTTATACAGGGGGTGGTGTAGAGACAGACAAGAATACATTATTGTAAATGTTCAAGAGGGAAAACTGACATGAAGGTGTTATGTAGAGGAAAGACTCACATAAATTGAATACTGTGCTGGCTTTCGAGAGGTAGGGAAGACAAACAGAAGAGTCACCAACTTTGTTAAACAGGCAAGAAGGACTACAGACAGCCAAGACAAATTAATGAATGAATAACTGAGAATGTATTCAATATAAGCAAGTAGGCAAGCAACAAGAATAAAAACAGAACCTGTCATTGTCATAAGTTCACATCCGGAGCTCTGAGGATGACAAAGAAGTTGAAACGTGTTATTGCTTTTAGGAAACTTGAGCTGAGATCAGGCAGTGAGATGGACAAAAGCCACTTCTTGGAAATTATGTGGACAGATTCTGCAGAACAGATACTACATTATCTTAATATGAGTAAAGAAATAGAATAGAAAAACATTTCAGTTGATCTTTAAGTACTCTTGTTACAAATCATAATGACTCACAGACAATAATTCATCTGATTGTACCGACAGGACATTTAAGAGGAAAAAAGCAGGTTGTAGAAATTTTCTATTAAGGCACAGCAATATTTTGAACCATTACTCCTGGATTGGTTTCTTTCCAGGATTTGTAATGGTGCAGCAAGGTGCATCTTCCTATTCCAGACAATTATATTGAAAAAACAGGAATAATTATTACAATATCTGATGTACTTGTTGTTTATTTGCAGTGATTAACAATGAAAAACCTGCTCATGGCTATGCTGGAATTGTGATTGCTGTATTAATTCTCATCCTAACCGGAAGCGGACTGGCTGCCTTCTTCATGTACAAGAGAAGGCGTACGCTTATCCCAGATGGGTCCAACTTTGATAACTCTCTATATTTTAACCCAGATACCTCTCATTCCAGTCTTGACACCAAAGTCCTGGTAGCTAACATTGAGCAGAATGAACAGGCTACAATCTAATTATATGTGCAGTAAAACAATAAAAAATAATTAAAAAAGTATTAACCTTTCTCCTGGTTGAAGACTGGTTTTAAAATCTACATACATTTGACACACAGCTTCCAGATTGTGATTCAGTGTCTTCTTCTCTGACCCAGATGTAAGCCGTGAAATATAAGTCCATTCTCAGTCCAACAGTGTGTTAGAAGTTCAATATTAATCCCCTTTGAGTATGGGTATGGTGTTTTTAGAATTACCATCCAAGATGTTCTGGAGGGAAAACACCATTAACACAGCAGCCGCACTCAGGGAAAATGAGGCGACTCCATTTTCCATGGAGACATTCACTTTCAAATAAAAAATTGACACGTTTTCTGTCCAAAAATGTATCGGCACATTTTCCCAGCTAGCTATATACACGAGATTGTTAAATAATGATATAAGGGTTGTTATATCAGTACTGTTTTGCACTGTAATTAAATTCTGAACCCTATGCAGTTAATCAAATATATAACATATTTCAAATTTAGATTTTATTGCCAGTGTTGTTAGTGTTAACTGCACCACAATCATTACTTTCCAAACAGCAAAACTCTCAACAGCCATGAGAATACGTTTGCATGTGCTTCATTACAATATCATTGTTCTCCCAATGAATGTGCTCAGTGTCGATGGTATGTTGACAGTCACTCAGGCATTTCTTTCATTCACAACTTAGTTTAGTTCTTAGTGCCTCTTGACCTTTTCACAATGTTCCATCTTGCCTGACATTGTTTTCCCTTCATAGACATTTTGGATGTGCAAACATTGTGTTGGATTGTAAATAGAGATTATCATACATTTTTACAAGCAGGTGAATGTGCAGGTGGTTTCAACTGGCTTCCACAACAACTCTGCTGTAAACACCCCTCAGTAATTTTTAAATCAAACTTTGCTTCCTGTTGTGTGTAAGTAAATGCAAACTGTTTAAATTTACAGAAGAATAACTAAATTCATATGTTTTTTTGGCCATCTTTTGTGTATATTTCCTTAAACTGATACAAAATATCAAAAGTAAGCCTGGATATGTAGTGCACATACTAGAGATGTATTTATTCCCCATCATCTCAATTAGTCATTTGGTCCTGTTGGAAAGAATTTCTTGGTACAGGAGTTTCAGTCAATCAGCTTTATTTTTGAATGAATTTGCAGTGATACAGAAGCAAAAGCTGCCAATAATACACTCAAAGTTTTGTATAGTATTGAATGTATGGGTAGGTTTCACAGCTTACATCTTATACTAGAAACATGTATCTTGTCCCAAGATATAGAAGTAGCTCAGTACATGGTTTCAAGGTCTTGTTCCTACCAAATACAGTGGCATCTCAGTTTAACTTGGCAGTACCAAATGCTCACAAGATAATGAACATTAGGACAGTATTATCCTTGCACATAAGCAGAATTAATCTCACACACAGAATAAAAGCAATGATTATATGTATTCAGAAAAGCATCGACCATCTTAAAAGCAATGGTATACATATTAAAGAAAAGCAAAATTCTAAAAAAAATAATGGCCTATGGGATACCAGTATAATGGTTCAATTTGATCCTGTCAGTTTCATTAATTGAAGTGTGTGAATACATTTCAGATTTACGTCATATGTAGTTATGATGCAATATTAGACTTCAACATAAATAATCTAATCTTAAAAAATGTAAATGGGATATTACACTGCATGTAGATGTTTCAGAACGGTGGAATGGTAATTAATGAAAATCATATTTTATTAAATGAGATCTGGGAAGGCTGAGAACTTACAAAGTAGATGATTGTGATCAGGAGAGAAGATGTAGGGCCCACATGAAGGAATTTGCACATGAATGGTGCATATGATGTTGCCATTTCACTCATCTCATTAAAAGGAAACGGAATTTGTCCCAGTAAGTTAATGAGCTTGTAAACCTTCTAAATTTAAGTTATATTAATTGAGGTGACAAAAGTGTATTTATTATTATTATTATTATTATTATTATTATTATTATTATTATTATTATTATTATTATTATTATTATTTCTTGGCAGACTACCCAGAGATATAGCATAAATACATTTTATTCATAGATGTACGCACTATTACAACTTCCATTTGTTTGGCAGAGGTTGAAAGTACTGATTGAGGCAAAGTCACCAGCAAAAACAAAGAAAAAACTGGAACAAAAGTAGGAAAGACATACCTTGATACTATACCAAAGTGGCTAGAACATTTTGGGAGGTAATTAAGAATTAAATAAATACAATATACAGTTATAGATCCTTTTGTTTAAAATGGAAACAATATATTAATTATCCTATAAAATCATTAATTAAAATCAGGACCCACAGAGTTCACTGATTACCGTACCCAAAACATTTTAATTATTTTTAAGTCTACATGCTGAAAGGTAACCACATAATTATGTAAATATTATGGACAAGATAGCAGTAACTCAATATATATATATATATATATATATATATATATATATATATATATATATATATATATATATATATATATATATTATTTTTTTTTATTTTTTTTGGGATATCTGTGTGTAAGAAGAAAAAAAAGATGTACAACTTATTTTCAATGTTCCTTTAATACATCAGTTGTTGAATATGTTCTAGTTTACTGTAATAAATCATTAATAGTTGACCAAGTTAATTCACTCTGATTTTAAGCGTAAGTCTGATTTCTAGAGAGAACAAAACACAAAACGAAAACATAAACAATCGCTTTTGCCAGTTTCATACTGCATCACTGGAGAATCCAGTTCACAGCTGCTTGAAAATGTGTTGATGAATGATAACATTCTCTTCTGTGAAACCTCAGTCTTTTTAAATGTCTTCTTTTTTTGTGTAAATTGTATGATGGCTCAAATTCAATGTATTTGTTGACTTTCTGTACTTGTTGGTTTATATGTCATTAAATTCCTAAGTTACAGTGAATTTGAATTAGTATTATTTTAGTTTTTGACTTAATTGAAAGTGTTAAAATCAAGAGATCATATTTTGGGACACTTGAATACTCATAATCATATTCTTTATCCTACTCCAAACTTTAAAAAAAGAGAAACTTTAAAAAGTTATGGTATGCATGTATGCTCTTTAAGGGTTTCAGGATATGTCATGTCATAAATTCCTGGTTAGCAGAAACACAGTGGAAAAACTACAAATCAGCAGATTTATCTTCCCCGTGGCAACTCAAGTCATTACGGTCAGTGGTTCTTTAGTGTCCTAATGATGATGATTTGTTTGTGCATGGAGCCATTGCTAATGTAATGTAGTGCAATTCAAAATACAGCAAGCTGTAATATATACACTCACCTAAAGGATTATTAGGAACACCATACTAATACTGTGTTTGACCCCCTTTCGCCTTCAGAACTGCCTTAATTCTACGTGGCATTGATTCAACAAGGTGCTGAAAGCATTCTTTAGAAATGTTGGCCCATATTGATAGGATAGCATCTTGCAGTTGATGGAGATTTGTGGGATGCACATCCAGGGCACGAAGCTCCCGTTCCACCACATCCCAAAGATGCTCTATTGGGTTGAGATCTGGTGACTGTGGGGGCCAGTTTAGTACAGTGAACTCATTGTCATGTTCAAGAAACCAATTTGAAATGATTCGACCTTTGTGACGTGGTGCATTATCCTGCTGGAAGTAGCCATCAGAGGATGGGTACATGGTGGTCATAAAGGGATGGACATGGTCAGAAACAATGCTCAGGTAGGCCGTGGCATTTAAACGATGCCCAATTGGCACTAAGGGGCCTAAAGTGTGCCAAGAAAACATCCCCCACACCACTACACCACCACCACCAGCCTGCACAGTGGTAACAAGGCATGATGGATTCATGTTCTCATTCTGTTTACGCCAAATTCTGACTCTACCATCTGAATGTCTCAACAGAAATCGAGACTCATCAGACCAGGCAACATTTTTCCAGTCTTCAACTGTCCAATTTTGGTGAGCTTGTGCAAATTGTAGCCTCTTTTTCCTATTTGTAGTGGAGATGAGTGGTACCCGGTGGGGTCTTCTGCTGTTGTAGCCCATCCACCTCAAGGTTGTACGTGTTGTGGCTTCACAAATGCTTTGCTGCATACCTCGGTTGTAACGAGTGGTTATTTCAGTCAAAGTTGCTCTTCTATCAGCTTGAATCAGTCGGCCCATTCTCCTCTGACCTCTAGCATCAACAAGGCATTTTCGCCCACAGGACTGCCGCATACTGGATGTTTTTCCCTTTTCACACCATTCTTTGTAAACCCTAGAAATGGTTGTGCGTGAAAATCCCAGTAACTGAGCAGATTGTGAAATACTCGGACCTGCCCGTCTGGCACCAACAACCATGCCACGCTCAAAATTGCTTAAATCACCTTTCTTTCCCATTCAGACATTCAGTTTGGAGTTCAGGAGATTGTCTTGACCAGGACCACACCCCTAAATGCATTGAAGCAACTGCCATGTGATTGGTTGGTTAGATAATTGCATTAATGAGAAATTGAACAGGTGTTCCTAATAATCCTTTAGGTGAGTGTATATATATATATATATATATATAGTAAAGTAATGCTAGGCATAGCACTAGGGGCTGACACCTACACCTCCCACAAGCCCATGCTTTGGAAGCACCTGACCCACAGGACGCCCCTCATTGGCAGGCTTCCTGCTTAAATGCTGGAAGTTATAACCCTTTGTAATGGAGAGTAGGAGTGGGGATGAAGGAGAGAAAAAAAAGAGAAACAAACAAATGTCCCGGTTTACAAACCCCTGTATGGAATGAACTGAGTACTGATCTGTTTATTACAGTGCAACTGAGCTCAAAATCAAGCTCCGAGGCCAGATCCAGGATCGGGTGACTGGGTGACGTATGTATGATTGTTATCTGCTGTAAGTGTGAGAATCAGGTGCCGTAAGTAGATTTTGTCACGCAGCCATGTACACAGCAAGACTGTTGTTTATGGAAAGTATAATCCCTATCAAAGAGTAAGACTGTGAAATGATAACAATTGGTTCACGTCCTAATAATGACTTGAAATGCAGTAGGGAAGTGCCTTGTAGATCTGGAAAATTATGTCACAACACATCCTAAAACCCTAAACAGCATACATGCTGGCTTCTGACATCCATTATTTGATGTTTTTTTTATTGTATTTTTTTTTAATTGCTTATATGATAGAATCAAACTGGAAAAGTGCTATACATCTTATTTATACACTATAGCAACAAGTAATTGGAATAATGTATGTTCCCCATTAATGTCTTAATATTATATAATATAGTTGAACTATATATAGCGTTCCTTCAGGATAATAAATTAAGTACCATTTAAATAAAGAATACAAATATCTACAGATGGCCATCATGAGCAGGTTGATCATGCAAAGGGTGCATCAAGGTAAGTTTACATCACAACAATTGTCTCTAAACATTGGGTTTCAGAGCAGTTGTAGATTAAGCTAACATGGATTCCTTGTGAGAAGCATTCAGGAAGATCTCATGTGGTCAAGATTCATGTGTACTAAATAAATGAAAGGACTCAATTTGAAGAACATTGCAAACCTCTTCCCAAGAACACCAGCAAAGGAGAAAAAAGGAAAACAACTGATGGGTTCCAGTTAAAAGGAACGGCATAAAGCAAACACACCCACTGCAATCCCCAGAAATCACAGCAGCCAGCTGGTTAGCTCCACAGCAAATGCATCTGCAAGATTAATGGTTAATGGAAATGACAGCATCTGAAAGCCAATTTTTGATAGGGCTCTTCAAAATTAGCCACTGGAATCGCCATCCATTGGAAGGGGATGAATTTGAGCTCTGTCTACATTATAACTATCACAGGAAACTCAAGTCTCTGAAATGAATACTGTGGCTGCCCAGAACAAGGGTTAGCTAGTATGGTTTTAGGTTTTCCTTGAGGACACATGGGAGACAAAGATACAAAAGCATATCTTAAGAAAATATATTAAAGATTCATATCGGCAGTTGCTATTAAAAAGTAGCACACATTAAACATGAGTTCCTTGCTGCTAGAAACAATTGTAATTAAATCGGTATGTGAACTATTCAATACAAATCTTAATATTAGGCAGATTGTATGTTCTTCAACTATAGGAACTTGCATAAATCCCAGACCTATCCCTTGCTGACGTATTGGAAATGACATTTGTCAAAAAATGTGTCATAATGTGAATGATGAATGGAAAATGGGCCTTGCCTAGTTGAGGCCACGCTACTTTGCTGGCAGTAAATTGTGTTATTCTAAAATGTAGGCACTGATGAAAGTCAATGCACACAACTTCCGCATGTGATTTTTATATCAGACACGCTTTCTTCTCACCTTTGCACTATCTGAGAATGCTTTGCCCAGGTGTGAGATGACATATTACAAGCTGTAAAAGTAACTGTAGCAGAATATTGGTTTCATTTGGTAAATTTTGTATATATACTGTATATTGCAAGAAACCTTAATTGTCATTTTTACAATCCTTGCAGGAGTTCTTGCAGTCTCTTGTGACCATTCGTGAAAATTTGATTTGGTGCCTCGTGGGGTTGTCCTGTTAAACTATTATAAAATAAATACATCTGCTTAAAAATGCATACTTGACCAGCTTACAATGATGCCTCTTAGTGCACATAGCATATAATGTACTAGCAGATTTTACACTGATTTGATTATTCGCATGAACCACTTGAGTAGTTTTGCAGAATTAAAAAAAAGAAAGCATTGTTCTGGCCAGGAAATCTCATCATTGATCATTGATGTCAATGAGATATACAAAATCAATAACCAGCATCACATAAACACACAATATTTGAATGCTAATCTTACACCATTCGCTAAACCGCTTATCCTGGCGAGGGTCTTGGGGAAGCCGGAGCCGATCCCGCCAGGCATAGGGCACAATGCAGGAATATACCCAGGACGGGATCCCAGTCCATCGCTGGGAATATGCAACTATATCTATAATGTAATTCATGTTAATCGTTTTTATACCAATAGTAATATTTATGTTCTTTACCCACTTCCTTGCCTATCAACCGTAATGGAGAAATCTGAAGATAGCAGTTGTATCACGTATGCAGTTTTACATAGTTAAGCCTCCAAAAATGTAGACCATTTTTAAATTCCTAAAAACACATGTTCTGTATTGCTTCAGTGTTTATTTCCAAGTGATGTAGCACAGTGAGTTTTTTATTTCCAGAAAGACTGAAGCCAGAACTACAAAAAAATGCAACCAGGAAGAACTAAACTGCTTTTAGAAAAATGTGTGCTTCAGACTGTTAAACATTATCCACTGAGCCTGGCATGAGGGGCCGTTCAATTAAAAAATAACAGAAAAAAGAAATCACATACCAAAATGGATATATCACAAACCAAAGTGGATATATCATATAGCAGAAAAATGAAAAATCATATATCCAAAAGGTATACACCAATCAGTCATAACATTATGACCACTGAACAACGGACTTTGGTATATCTTTTTTGTGCAACGTGACATATTTATTCTGCTATATGATATATCCACTTTGGTATATGATTTCTTTTTTCTGTTATTTTTTAATTGAAAGGCCCCTCATAAGCCTGTACACAATAAACCCACCAGGGCTTCTGAAAGCAAACACAATTTTAAAACCTAGCAATACAGCTGAAGCAACAAATTAATAGCACTGTAAATTCAATTGCTTGCTAAATGAGATGTTCTAGAATCCAGATTAAAGGCAGAGTAGAATAAGAAACAGAGTTATTTGCATCTTTTGAATATATGGATTACAAATATCTTGTGCAGCCCTGTAACTTTATTTTAAAGACCACTTTGCAAATGCATTCTAAACGTGCCCTGTCATCTTTTTCCTAATTGAATTGCACAATGGACTAAAATACTGCAAAATTCTAGTATTTGAAAATGACCTACAACACAGTTACCCCAAGCTACCTGCTCTTTAATATTAAATTAATTGCACAGTGGAGATATGAAAATGTACCATAAAACACAATTATACATAATTTAATTAATTGGACAATTTTCCAATATAATAAAAGTTACGATGCAATTGAATATGCATTAGAACATCAAAACCACATATGTTTGGGTATTCTAATATCTTTTTTGGACTTTTATATCAGCCATGTTACAGTAATAATTACAGTAACGTACTGGCAAATATGCTGCAATTAAGTTACTATATATGTTACAGTATTTTGTATATATGTATATATATTTACAGTGTACATACCTCATGTCCCTTCATGCAGAACAGTTGCTCTCGTTATTTTTATATTTATATTTTCATGTTTATTGATATTTTGGCTGATGATTAAAAAATCAATGCATTTTTTATAAATTTCACTTTGAGTAAGAGCAATATGGACCCTATTTTAATGACCAAAGGTTGTTGATAATGGAGTGGCAGGAAACACATTAATGTTTTCAGATTTTAGACCCATCTAACAACATATCTCTAATAATTTAATTAAATACCATGGCAAAAATCTGTAACCTGGTTTAGAGAGACTAGAAGCTGTATTCCAGATCACTCACCGTATTCAACAAACTAAAGCAGAGTAACTTGGACATTTGGGGGATTTATCTTTCTCATTGTCAGAATTTCACTTACAAGAAGCATTACAACTTACAACTTACAACTTCATTATGGTAAATGTACATTTGGATTTTAAATGCTATATAAAAGTCTAACAATTTAAAACTACCATTTAACATATCCCAAAAGATCCAAACTCACTGTCCTGCCCTTAATTAGTTCATCTTCCAGGAGATGCCAGACTGACTGGGGAAGGACTGCAGTAGAAGTCTTCATTCTCATCAGCCAGTCAGACACAGAGTAAAGTCTCCAACCATATTAAAAGTCAGAGCATTGGGCTGGTTTTGACTTTTTTTTTTGTCAAAATGGTTTGGTCTTGGCCAATTGAGCATGTTAAGGGCTAGTATAATTTGGTTTCCTTTAAAATGTGTGTTCATTTTTAAAGCAGCATATTTGCCAGTATGTTACTGTAATTATTACTGTAACATGGCTGATAAACTGTTCAAGCTCTGTCAAGTTCCTTGTGGAGCATTGATGTCACACATTTTCTGATTGGATTTAAGTTAGGTCTCTGATTGGGCCACTCAAGGACATTTACCTTTTTGTTCCTTAGCCACTCCAGTGTAACTTTGGTTGTGTGCTTTGGATCATTGTCATGTTGAATGATGAACTTCCATCACAGTCCAGTTTCAGCTTTCTTGCAGAAGGCAGCAGGCCAGCACATTTTTGTTCCTGCTCCATTAATTTTCCCTTCTGTCCTGGTAAGTGCCCCAGTCTCTGCCATTGAGACTCATCCCTATAACATGGTGCTGCCACCACCATGCATCGCATTAGGGGATGATGTTCTTTGGGTGATCCACCATGTTGGGTTTTCACAAAACATAATTTGTAGGCCAAATCGTTCAATTTCACGTTTTTTTGCCACATGCCTACAGAAGTCCTTAGTGTTTTTTGTTTGTTTGTTTTTTGCCATACTTCAAACAGCATTTAGGTGGGCTTTAATGAATACCATACAAGCTAGATATGTGGAGTGCTTGGAATTGTGTTGTCACAAACCTGTAGCTCTTGCAAAGTTGCCATTGGCCTCTTGTTAGTCGCTTGTGTTTATTGCTCAGTTATCCAATTTGGAGGGGTGGCTGATATAGGCAGGGTGTTGGTGGTGCCATGCCCCTAACACTTTTTAATGTATCGTTTTGACCGTGCGCCAAGGAATATTCAAGGCCATTGATATTTTTTATACCCATCCCCTGAACTGTGCCTAACACCGCTGGTGCTCATGGTTCAGTCTTTGTTTGAAATGCACTACCCAGCTGAGGAAACCTTCACCTTGGTGTGTGATTTTGACGATGATTGCTTATGCCTGATACAATTTAGGATTGCTGTTCCAAGAGGGGTGGACACTTATCCAACCAAGCAATCTCAGTTTAAATGTTGTATTAACTTTCTACAAATGTATAGAATATTTTTTTCACTTGGAAGTTGTTAGGTGTGATTTGTAGATAAATTAAAATAAAATTTAAAAATACTGCATTTTTATTCCAGACTATAAGGCAACAAAAGGTAACATTTTTGAAAGGGGGTATAGACTTTCTATAGGCACTGTATCTATATGTAAATCTGTATTTGTATATTTGTATGTACTCTAAAAGTAAAATAAATGTTTTTGTAATTCAGCAATTGTAATGAGAGTGAAGAGTATTTGTACTAAACAGCACCAATCCATCCAACACACTCCCCCAACCCCCCCATGCTTTGACTGCTCTCATTGTTAAAATGAAAGCAGATTTCTCCATGGCAACTGGAGCCCTATAAGGTTGTTGTTGCTAATCCTTTTCAGCTTACACAATTCTTATTTTTGATAAGAGGTTTTACTAATGCTGTGGAATTCATATCAAATGGTCCCTTTCTGCATTCAAAAGGACCGAAATCTTATTTGATTCTCAGCTCGAAAGGTAAGAGATTCGGAGAGGAGCAAATATTTCTGGCAATCAAACTTTAGAACTGTGCAGTTTACCCTAAATAAACAGGGTCTGTTGAAAGAACAGGTTTTTAAGACTATAATATCAATATTCTTTAATAACTGCTTTAGGAAGGCAGTTTAATTCTCTTAAGCATTATATTGTTCCATATACTTATATCAGGTTCATCTTCTTTTTTTTAAAATCAATGTCACTGTTTAATATATATCAATGGGACTCATTTGATTGATTTACAATATTTTTAATGCAATATGTGTTGCAGCATTGTAGTCTGCATTTATGTCTGTATTTGGCTGTGATAAATGCATGGCAAATTCACCCTGAATACATGTATACACACGTTCATATGTGAAACAGGTTATTTTTAAATATATATATATATATATATATATATATATGCTTGATTTTCATAATGCACAAACCCAATGCATTTATATGTTACTTTAAATTTGTAATATCAATTCAATGTTCTGAACAAAAGGCATCTCTCATACTGGCATGATGCTACCTACCTCTTATGCATTTTACTGCACTACTATTGAGAATCCTAAGCTTATGCAGATTCCTGTATTTTACTTGATATTGTTGAGTTAAAGAATCAGATTTTCATTTCCCGAAAATGTGAGTTGTTTTCCTTCCCTTTTGTCAGTAATTCCATTAATCCAGTATTGAGATGCTAATGCGTTTATATCCGATATAAACATATAGCATTCAAAGACCAATTATTTCCTTTAAACTCAAAGTATTTTTTTTTCTTTTTAATCCTTTTGTTGTAGACGTTGGGGCCAGGTTTCTATCCAGACAATCTCTTTAGTCCCAGGCTATTTCAGGTAATAACTGGTCTGGAGACCTCCTGTTGTTCAGTAACAGCTTGTCAATGTAAATCAGCTTAGACTACCAAATTAATAACACTTCTCAAAGGCCATGCATTCTCGGCTGTTGAAAGTTTTCTGTGAATTCCCTCACAGACAGGAGTGCAGTCGTGGAAGCTGATTACATGCATCGAGGCCTCTGACTCCAGACGACATGCAGCTTTGGGGTGAAAGTGTTCACCTGCTGGTTCACTTCTGTGTTCTGTGTAAAGTTAGGGAGCTAGCTGGGCTCGGAGAGATCAATGCAGGACGTGTGGAGACTGAGAGCCCAGGCTACCTGCAAGAGGTGCTGCACCTTTTGACTCTGGAAGATCAAACTAAGCTCTATAGAAACCAGACTCCGGCTTTGATTAAATCTTTGTTTGATATCGTGGAATGCCCAGAGAGGATTGCAGGAACACAACGGCAATGTAATGAGGTTGGTGCTCAAAATGTTTGTTTCTCTTGCTTTGCTTTCTGCTCCTCTTAATGATTCAGTATAACATTCAAACCCAGAACAAACTTGACTCATTTATCTCTCTCTGAAATGTCTGATGGAGCTGGAAAGCATGGTTGTTATTTGGATGTTATTTTGACTGTCTGTCTGATTCTTTCATTGTCATTTGGTTTTCATGACTAAGGAAATATGACAGCACTCATTAATTATATATTTTTAATTAGGAGATAGATGATAATTGAAAAGAGGAGTATGTTCAGTAATATGAAATCAATGTCCATTAAATGCTTGAATTACTACGTTTCCCCATGTCTTTGTGAAATAGTCTTTAAAGAGATCCCATCACAGAGGAAGCACTTTTATATCATTTTTAAATGATATGCTCTTGTTTCTATGACACTGACACTAATGGCAGATATTGGTCTAGTCAAAATTGTGCTTAATGAACTCAGACAATGTCAGTCTGTAGGCTATACACTCACTCACAATCTTAAATCATAAAATTAAGGTCCATATAATCTTGCAAGTTGTACCCTAAAGCAAAACAGATAATGCACAAAATGCAAGTAAATAGTATAATTGCCTCAAGAATATAATCTGTGCTGTGTAATTATTTAAAGCTTACAGTGAGCTGGAACCGTATAATTTCACCTATTTTAGTAAGTATTCTGCATCACATTTGCAAGGGGAAAATACACACAAAAACCCACACATACACATATATATCATTCAGTATATTTTATGTTGAGAGGCATAAGTATCCATTTCAGGAGGAGTATATTTCAGCAATATTTAGTCAATATAATAATATTCAGTACACCAAATTATGTACAGTATGTCAGATACATTATCCTGAAAATTCAACAAAATGCAAAACATATGTGAGAATTTTAAAATATTAAAACATATTAAACATATTAAAATGTGTAAACTATTTGGATCATTTTCACTTGTATTATTTATTTATTCATTTATTTATTTATTAGCAGACACCCTTAGCCAGGGCAACTTACAAAACAAAAGAGCATTATAAAAGTGCAATACAGTCTACAATTACAGAGCAAATCAGTACAAATTACAAGTTCAGAATTACATAAGTGCATAAGAAAATATACAGTTAATACAAGTCCTACATCCTAGATTTGTGAGCTACTAATTTCAGACAAGATGTGGGACATAGGGGCAATCAATATAAACAACACAAGTACTAGCAATAGTAATAGTAAAAGCAAGTTGTACTATGAAAACTAGATATACAGTGCAATTTATTATGTAATTTAAATGAATTTAAGAATACTTATAATAAATGTAGATGCTTCTTTAAACACTTTTATGAATTATATTTTATTAAGTGGTTTGCTTAAGAATTTTCCCACTGGTGGACATTTTTATATTTCTTCTTTAAGTGTTACTAACATGTTGATTCTATATATATATATAATTCTGCTGTATTTTTCTATACTACTGTATATTTTCAATATACAGTTTACATTTTACATTTATAATTGCATATTTCTAAAAAGTATATTTCAAGAAGTATATTTATCTCTATATTAACTAGAGAGAGAGAGAAAATGTGAAGAATGTTGCAGTATTTAAAGCCTAATTATTTTCACAGTTGAGTTATAATACAGTTGTATTGGTGAAAGGAATGGTTTGGAAGTCAATGTACTATGAGACACAACAAAAGGCTTATGTTTTAATGTAATTTAATACAATGTAATGCCTGACACTGCATGTCATGGTGGAATTGTGCTTGGAAACCTGTTGTTACAATTGTCTTACAATTCTGGTTTCCCACAGTAAACTGAACAAATTGTTTGCAAGAAAAAAGTGTTTACTCCCACATATAAAGCCCTCTCAACCCACTAGCTCTCAAAATGCCAACGAACAACTACACATATTCAGAAAATATACAAAAGATATCACTTAACTATGCAAGATTTAAAACAATGTGTAGTACTTAAATGAATGCTTTATTACAAATAAAGAGTTACATTGTTACAAATCTGATAGCATTTGTATGAAAATTAGGTTTTTGTATTTAGAAAATACTTCTTATTCCTACTAAATAAAGTAAAAATAAACGCCCCAAGAACAAGCAGGAACTAAAGACAGCTGCAGTGCAGGCCTGGCAGAGCATCACCAGGGAAGAAACCCAGCATCTGGTGATGTCTATGGGTTCCAGACTTCAGGCAGTCATTGACTGCAAAGGATTTGCAACCTTACAGTTCTGAAACTTACAATATGATTAATGATTATGTTAGTTTGTCCAATTACTTTTGAACACCTAAAGCGGGGGAACACATATAAAAATGGGTGTAATTCCTACACCGTTCACCCAATCTGGATGTAACTACCCTCACATTAAAGATGAAAGTCTACACTTCAAGCACAACTTGATTGTTTCCTTTCAAATCCATTGTGGTGGCGTACAGAGCCAAAATGATGACAATTCTGTCACTGTCCAAATATAGATGGACCTAACTGTACATTAAGCAATCAGTAAAACAGATTATAATTAAAACTTGCAATCAAACCAGATCAGATGGGCTTCATCATATGAAAATGAATGTCTGTGATCACAATTTAAACACACGTAAACCCGCAAAACTCACTCACCCGCAAAACGAACTGAGCTCCCAATTACTTAATTGAATTGTGCAAGAGCCCTCCCAAGAACTGGTGAGTTTTGGGCATCTTCTCATGCGTGGCGAAGAGACCCACACCCTGTCACCTGGCTCACAGTGAGTGTCCCTGGTATGCATGTCATATGGGCATTGCTGGCCATTTGACTGCATTCTCATGTGTTGACATGTAAACTGGTGGATTGTGTCCAAGCGGTCCTGCAGTTGTTGCTTGTACTCTGGTCCTGGCTCTGTGCTCCCTGCCGAACATGATGGATGCAGCTGTAGTCTGGTGGACCACTGTTCTATATGCCATGAGTAGCAGGGAATGGTGCGTGTCCCAATCAATCTGGTGTTGCTTTATGAAATAGGTGTGCGACTGTATCGCTCCACCATTGCATCACTCTGGGGATGCAGGGCATTGGTGTGTGTCTTTTATATATATATATAAATTGATGTTGTTACACATGCCATCTTGTAAACAATGTGTAAACATCACCATGGACATGCTGTTTGTTATGGGGTGTGTGCATACTTTGAGGGGTGTTTCCATGTGTGTTTACATTACTTTTGATTGATCAGCGGCGAAAAAATTATAATTAATTAGACAGTTTCTATCTTCACACCGCAAATATTTTTCTTACTCCTATTGAAATACAGGCATTTCAAGAAAATTTTGCTCACATCGCTCAAGTCCAGTGTACTCACCTTAAACTGAGAACTAAATGTGACCCAATTGCTCAGTTTACTGGCAAACTGAGTGATTTAAGTCTCTCAACTAGACTCACCATCAAAAGTGTGAGGTGTCTGTGTCCGAGTGGCCCGTAAATGCGGCCTGAATTCCCAGTTCAACTATTACATCTCAGAGCTCATCAGGTTTCTGGCATCCCACGCCTCTGACACCATTGTAGCATTCGCAGGGTTTTCCCAGGAGTGAGACCAACTCATGACAGGTCGAACAACAGCTTTTATTGATGATGCACAGTGTTACACACAGAGGATAGACAATCTGAACAGAACAAATTGCCCCCTCCTTCTGCTTCCTCCTCCCTTTTATCCCTTCTCTGTGCCCCTCCCCACCGCACTGCCTTTCCCCAATTAACCCCATAATAGGTGCGGTGGCATGTTACAATACTTTTACTGTAATGTTTACGCCTTATTTGATTTTAAAATGATTGACCAGACAAGTATGTTTAAAAACATTTAACTCAGAATTTAATATTTTTGAGGGAGATATGATACATTTTTTAAAGCTAATAAGTAATTTTTTGATGTGTAAATTCAATACAAAAATAGTAAATTACATAGACTTTGGCTGGGATTAAATCAAAACTACACGGCTGCTTCATTTTTAGTTAGATGCTACCTTCTTTCTTCTTCATAAATGTAACAACTATGATGTACAGGTTTGTAGTTTTCTACTAGTGGGTGTGACAAAGTTTTGATTTAATCCAGCCCTTTGTCTATTTCTCCCTACATTTTGTATAACATTGATAAATAGAGTACCCTAGATGGAGTGCATTTAATACCCAATATTTTTAAGATTTTGTATTTTTCTGACTGCCCCCCCAAAAAATGTATTTGAATGACGCCTCTGGTTCAGAGGACTATGCAACTTGTATTCCTTACTTTTGTATATGGTGTATTTGCTGCTATAATTGGTGAACATGTTGTGAATGTATACCTTGCTTCCCGTTTTTTATATAGTGGTTAGTTGCTGCTTTCCATCAGTTTTATCTTGTGATAGCTAACCTGCACAGATAACTAGTGTTAAGTAAATGTGGGTCGTTTCCCTATATTAAATGGTTTTATGTAATCGCTGACATATTCTATTTACATTTGTAAATCTCTTTATTACAGATAGATGGTGTATTTTGTAAAGAAGAGTGATATTTATGCAGCTTTGCATTGTTGAATTGTCCTGCATCACTCAGATTGCCTATTCTTTCAGACCTTGATTTAGTGTCCTTTTATAATATACAGATTTTATACTAATGTATGAATGGCTTCTCAGTTGATTTGTGTGGGAACCCTTAATTGAGCTTGAGGTCCTTGTCCTCATTTAACACCTGCTATACAAGTCTCTGTTTGTCAGCCTCCAATCTCCACACACCAGTTCCCACTAATCCACAATGTGAGCATCCATATTGCCATCAGTTAAGGCTGGGTTTAAGGTGGATCAATGCAGTCTGTTCATGTTCTGTTAACTATAGTCGTGTATTTCAATCCTGATGATCTTCCTGATTGCAGTATGCTGCTTTTAAGCTTGCACAAAATTTCAGTTTCCACCATGAATTTGAAGTTTTGCACTCATTATCACAAGCACTTTTCAACTGACCTTTACTTTTAATTCTTCAAATCTTGACTATTTTGTTTAGCATTAAAATGTATAGCTCTGGTGCAATCAATTTCAAGATGTCTTAATTGTGCTTTGAGAAATGTGTACTTTTATCATTAGAAACATGTTAGAATATATAGTCTATATTCATAACATGAAACTGACGATCTTGCTGAGTAACCATTTGTGTGTGTGTGTGTGTGTGTGTGTGTGTGTGTGTGTGTGGGGTGGGGGGGGGGGTTGTCTTTTTTCCTGTAACTTCAGCAGCAAAGCTTGTGTAGCTTAGATGGTCTGGGTCACAACAGTGCATCTCTATAAACACCAAACTAAAGCATCTGACGATAAAGAATGAATGAAAGAGACAAGGATTAATACTTAATAGCGCTTATAATAGTGTTTATTTTATCCAACGTTTTTGCAGCATAGCTTCTGTTTAATGATTAGGCCCCTGGCTGAGAGGTGTAAAATCCAATAGGTACCTTGAACTTCATCCTGTATATAAATAAATCGCATCAGTAAAAAAACTAAAAAACTTCAACAGTAATAATGATAAGCTGACCAAGGAAAAAAGGCTTATTTACTCAGAGGGTGGATATCTAAACAAATCAATTGTGTGGGCTTTTATAGATTTTCTTTTTAATGCAAATAAAATAGTTTACTTATAGCAAGAACATTTTTTTCCAGAGACATGGAGTTCAAACTCAAATAAAATAGTCTACTTTAGGACCTTTCAGTGGTTTGTGTAATCTAGTCATTCTTTTAAATTGAAAGAACACTATCCATCCAACTATAGAAATGTCATAATAAAAATCTCAAATCATAATTCATATCAACTTGATACAGTAGAGATTTTGACAAACTTTAAAATAAGGTGGTGTTATTCCTCATGAATTAATGTATGAATACCACAGGATAAACACATGAATATGTCATGTCACTTATTCTGATCTGTTTTAATGTTTTAAGTCATATTTAAGAATATTAGCATATGTATAATTTACTTGACCCACAATACATTTTTCAATGTAATTAATGGTTGGGTATATGGAATAATAATAATTGGACCAGTAAACAAAACTGCTGAGTGGTAGATATGCACCAATCATGTTGGTGATTGGTTATTATTGGTTATTATTATTGGTTACAAAAATAAATCGTAATTATAATTATGAATATTTGTGGCTTTTCAACAATTGGCACAATTAAAGAAATGTTGAGACTGTTGTCCCTGCAGATGCAGTGTCAGAAAACAAGTTTAAATAACTACTGTAAAGTACTTAATGAAATGTTATATGGTGAAAAAAGCAATACATTCTTTATAGTTTATACACAATCTTACATTTCCCCTGTGATTATAATAATATACACTCTAGTAGATGTTGATTTAATTCATAGAAATTAATTTACTAAAATAAAATAGTATTACTCTTCAAAAAATGTTTTTAAACATTTATAACTGACAAACTCAATAATGTGTTTCTACTAATCATTGTTTATATATAGATATGATATTTGTTTGCAATAAATAGTAAATCGTGCTATGTTTTATTTTGGCAAACAGCTGATTAAGTAAATGTCTTTTCAATTAAAGTCACTATAGGGAAAAGATAATGTACACTACCGGTCAAAAGTTTTAGAACACCTACATTTTTCCAGTTATTATTGAAATGTACGCAGACTCTCAGCTTTCTTACCATGTGAAGCATTCTCTGATGTGAAAAATTTGGTTTTAATACCCCCTCCCCCGGCATTTAAACACCCCCCTCCGCATTCTTAAAAGGGGGGTGGGGGGATACTTGGTAAATCTCAGAAAATATTGACAATTATGACATATTCTGGAACCAGACAGTCTAATGATCAAAACAAGACCATCCAGGTTTTGGTAGAAGCAACACAAACCCGTAGAGAGCTCAAAATGTCAAGATGGAAAACTGTTTACAGTGAACTAATACACAATGATTTTATATAACTGGTCTGTGTTTCATAGAACATCAAATAATATATACTGGATTCATCGTTAGGTTGTTCTGAACAAAACAAGCCTATTTGCAAAGAAATCCGAGTGATCTGTGACCGTCTGAATGAGACCCCCCCCACCAGAGCAGACTGCGCGTTTACCCCCCGGGCTCTGAATGGCGGCGGGCGACACGGAAACTGTAAATCGGATGTGTTTGAGATTGAAACGCGCTGGTACCCAAGAGAATAAGCTTTCAAACGATGTGTGCATTGTAGGAACACAGTATAACTTCTATGCACAGGAGCTGCGTGTAACACTGCCAAATAATGCTTAAGAGGGTGTAGTAACACAGTATATAACTCTGAAATGTACATTATTTTTCAGTTTTTGTTAACCTAAACTTTTTTTTTTAACCTCTGGCAGTTTACCACTTACCTTTGTACCATTTCAGGTTATTCACTAGAATTGAGCTGCTTTCATTTCAATAAAAACTGAAAAAATAGCGGAGTTCTAAAACTTTTGACCGGTAGTGTATATGCTAAAATGGTTATTACTTGTAGTAGTAATAATGATAATGGTATACTATATTCCCTTTCAACAGGCTATGTAGCTTTTCAGGACGATCAGAATTGATTATGAGTAGCTAAGGGGTTTGTTTTTGTTTATGGCTATTTGGTTTTTATTATACTAACGTCATTGTGCACAGCTTCTACAGACCTTTGTAAAAGTGAAATTGTATCTGGATAGTTGGCATTTAAGATGGCTTGGAAGTACTAGTTCATGGCAATGCACTATATTTAACAAGATTATAACTTTGTGTATTATTCGGATCAATTATAATTGAGATATCGAGCAAGAAATATAGATTTTGATAGCTACTTAGTAAAAAGATATATTATGGATTATATAGCTATATTACAGATTATAACAGAAATAGTTAGATTCACATTAAATACATTCAAAGTCATCACCAGAGCTGACTGAAAATCTGGATTTATCACTTGCAGAAACATTTTCTTTTGAAAATGTCGTTAGAACCTGTATTTCTCATTTTAAGAACCGACACAAACCTGGTGAAACATTTTTCATCCACACTGTCAACAATCACTTATTCATGTACATACTTTCACTACAGGTTTCACCAAGAAATCACAACATCATGTGGTTAAGAGTCCTGCGTTTTGTGATATCAATATAGAATTTTGTAGAGAATTTCACGTAAACAAGGCATGATTTGGATGCAAGGTAAAAAAATTATGCTTACTTCTGCTACTTTATAGAAATCAATACATTTTCATATAAGTACAGTACCTTGAAAAAGTATTCAGCCCACCACAAATTTCACATTGTGCTGAATTACAAATATATATATATATATATATATATATATATATATAAATTATTATTATTATTATTTTATTTTTCACAAAATGCTTATGATCAGACTTAACACTGTTATGTCACCAACAGTTGAAATGTACTGATTGCATAAAAACTCAGCCCCCTACATCAGTATCCCATTTCCCCCTCAATCCTGACAAGCTTCCCAGTCCTTGCTGATGAGAAACAAACCTATAACATGATGCCTGCCACCACCATGCTTCACAGTTGGGATTGTGTTGAGTGGGTGGTGTGCTGTGTTGTTTTTCTGCCAGATGTAATGCTTTAAATTAAATCGGTTATGTTTTTGTCACATTTGACCACAAAACCTTCTGCCACATGTCTGCAGTATCATTTACATGCTTTGTCGCAAACCCCATATGAGATTTAAGATGAGTCATTTGTGAGTTGTTGAAGTTTGATGATGGTTCTTTGTGTTCATTTTATGATTATGCATTGACTCCAGGGGTTTGCCTTTCTTAATTACTTCCAAGTTAGAGATATCCAGTTTGTTGGAAGAGGTGCTGTAGATTCTGTGTCTGAGTGCACTTTTGTGTTTCACTATGCATTGTTGTCCAGTTTTGCTTTCTCCTTTTTCCTTCTCACATACCTTAATTTTAAATGTTTAAATTATATTTCTGTTTATCACATCTTAGGTAAGTGGGGATGCTAGTAGCAAAATCACTGAACAAATCCTTGCTCAGTACTGTATAATACAGGAAAAGTCACTTTAAAGCCAGGTGATTTCTGAACCCTGTGATTACACAACTCATTAACAATCTGGAAGCACAATAAATCTGTGTTCAAGTTTGGCTAAGTGTCTTTTTTATTGCAGTGCCTTACACCAGATGTGCTGTTTTCAGTTTTGGATGATGATACCAATGAGTATATCAATGAGGACGATTTTCATAGGATTTCAATGGTTCTTCTTTACTACATCATTAACATGAGAGATCTCTGTACATCAAATTCATCAGCTACTCCGCAGGATTATCAGTACTACCTTTCAGCGGTTTTGAATGTAAATCACAAGGACAACGATCGATTCCTTTCCCAAAATGAAACAGAAAGCATCCTGCAACTTATCAGCCAGCACTACCAGTCCTCCACAAAAAATCAGGTGAGCCCAGATTTACTTCGATTTACCTTCTGTTTTGCAGAGATTAAGCACATTAAATAATCGATGATATCACTGCCCTAGAGAAAGGTTTGCAAAAACCTAGTGAAAAACATTGTCTTCACAGATTACAGTATAACTTTCGATAAGCTTGAGATGTTGGTCACAAAGTGATTTTTAAGACCTGCATCGTTTCTAAAGGTGCAGAAAGTGGATGCTTGATGCATATTAGATAAATCCATTTAAATAAGTTTATTAATTGCAAACCGGGCAGATTTGAATCTACCTTTCACAAACTATCTCTATTCATTTGTGTGATATTTTCAAGTGGCACTTAATGAAACAAGATTCAGCTGCTTAGTTCAAGCTTCTAGAACAGGACTGGCATGTCTTCAGGTGTTCCTTCCACCTTGAGCTTATAACTACCTGGTTTAACACACCTTTAACAGGACCACTTGTTATAGTATTCATGAGTTGTAAAACCTGCTGGTGTGCAGCCATCCAGCACTAGAGTTGAGGTCAACTATTGTAGGAGTTTCTGACTGGATTGTCAGTGTGCTTTCTAAGGTGTTAGGACTGTACACATTATATTGTAGGAAACAGGATGAAACACATATATTTATTGCAGCTTGACCCTAATTGCAAAAATATGGAGTATCTTTAGCACTGGGACAAAATGCTTTAAAAGTATTATTGTTAATGAACCAGGACATTTTGGTTGATTTGCGTTTCCTGTAATGAACATTAAAATTTGAATGTAATTTATTTTCTCTTGGAAATCTGGTGTTATTTTCACTCTGAATAATTATTTGTTTCTAACCTGGCAATGATGTATTTTGACTTCCTCAGTGCAAAGATGCATCTTCGTTAATGGAGGAAGCAAACATTATGAATAGCCAGGGCGCTGATGTTCAAATGGTTCCAAAACTCTCCGCTGCAATCATAAGTCACATTCTCAGGGGGCAGTGCTTTAGCAAGCGGAAATTACCCTCCCCAGGATTTTTCACAGATTACATATTCCAGGCTCTGAACCGCACCAGTGATTTAAGCACCATGGGTAAGTTTTCTCATAATGGCTGGTTAAAGTTAACTTTATTATAATCTCTCCCAAGTTTTGCCTTGTGATGCCTTGAGGTTTCCTTCCTCTCTGAAAATTAATCCCAAGTAAAATCTTCCTATTGGAAGTGATGGAGTTGGTGGTTACTGATGCACAATTGTCAGCTCCACACCTATATTCATGTACAAGTCCAGCAATGTCAAATGCTTGCAGGGTCATATACATTTCAGTGTGGGCATACCAGTTAAATAACGGTCAGTGGAGCAGCAGACTTCCATATTCCCCTTCAAAGACTCCAAGCTTTGCAGGATTAACTGCTTTTATCTCCAGTTCTCAGAGTGACTTATGTTATTGTTATAATGTTTTTATTTTTATTATATTTAGCGATGATTTATTTAGGTATTGTGATCTTGAGTCTTCTTGACTTAGTTCACACCCACACAGGTCCTGTCACATAAATGAAGAATGACAACCCTTGCTTGATCATTTTAAGATATATGACATAATTAAAGTCACCAAGCCCCAAAAAGAAGATTCGGAGGATGTTGTGATCAAATTGTTCTTTTAATGGCCCTTTCATTGGATCTTTCATTTGTCTTATCAAATCATTTAATTTTTTCTAAAGTTTAAGAAAACTACTGAGTTGATTAAAAAAAAAAGATTATTCCAATCCCATTTCCTTCGAGGAAAACAAAATGATCACTGAAATAACATGCTTTCACTCAGCAAAAATGTGAATTCAAATGTTGAACTGTACTGGGACCCTATAGAGATTGGGGGGATTGATAACCTGTATGCTTAATTAAATGCTTAGTCTGTCAGTTGTCTCCTGATCAATTTTTAGATCTTGAGGATCTCTTGCACCAGCTCGGTATAGGAGGAAGCCATGACCACAACCGAAAGAGGAGAAGTGCGACTTCCAGGCTGCCTAGGGACACAAGAAATCTCCAATTTCCAATACATAGGCAAGCAAGCTGCACTGAAGAAGCTAGAGACCAAAACGTAGACTGGACACAGGTGAACACCCCCAGAGAAAGAACTAGAATAAGTATTCATGTGATTCTGGTGCCTTGCATGCTTGTGTATTCTGTGGCAGATAATCTGGTATTGAATTTGTCTGATGTACTACAGAATACAATTCCATTTCTGAAGGATACTGATACTGTAATCTTCATGCTGATTAATGTTAGCGGCAAAGTCCCAAACTTTTAAGTATATCTAGTAAAATTTAGAAAAGTGAACATTATAAAAGCATACATTATTTTCAGTGTCATAAATAAGACTTAAATGAGCTTCCTTTAGGTTGTTAGTGAAAAGCACACATATTAAATTCTTCAGACTCATTTCGCTCTCTATTTCCATATAATGGAATGTTCTCCTGAACACAATTTCCTAAACTAGTCCATGATAATGGTGGTTGGAAGGTGCACATTCACCCTCAATAAAAGAGTTTCTCTTAAACACTGTATCATTCTAGTATGTTTTATTGTATGTTAACTTTTATAAAACATTAATTCATGAGTCACTTCGTTATGGGTATCTATTAACCCCTTATTTGTGGCTGTTAGCAAACACCCATTTATTTTAAGTAATGTATTTAATATTTTTTATGTGAAATATGAAGTAATATAATTCATTCAGGACTGAAACATATTCATCACAATATCATTTCTCCTGTGCCTTTTCAAGCGTCATACATGTTACTTCCATAGGACTATGCTGTTTGGAATTTTTATGAAGGAAACGTTAAGAGAAAAAAGTGACATTCATGCAGTTTCATTTTATTATTACCATCACCTTATAAAATTAATGTAGCTCCTCTGCTTAAACAGGTCTGTTTTTCAGCCAATCAGCTTGTGGAGATTTTTGTGCAGGATCACCACTCTTTGATCTCGAAAGAACACTTCAGACACATTTGTCCAGCAATCATCCAGCAGTTGCTAGGTGATGTCTGTGAAACCAGAGAACAAAACCTCAGAAGTTCCCCACCAAGTGCCATTGAGAGTGAGTGAGCTGTGCCATATGAGTGTATCTGATCAACAGCCTGAGGATGGAGTCAACTTTTTTAAATGGCATACATAATAAAGTAAAGTAAATCTGTAACATAACTTGTTTTATTATTATACAACTTGAACGTTTTTAAATGTGCCCAAAGAAAACAAAGTCTGAGGCATTTTAAGTCTTACCCAGTATAAACTTTCTATATGGACACACACAAACAAATGGGTTATACTAAGACAATTATATTAATTGTTGGAATACTATTCAACTATTCAAAAAATAATCTCTTTTAAAATGTATAATATTAAGGAGAATCATTCAATATCATTAAAACAGATGTATCTATAAGAAGAAGAAAAAATATCCTAATAAAATAACAAATGCCACAAAAAAAAATATTATGAAACCTGCTTGAACCTGACTGCTTGGATTACATGTAGAAGATTAATATTAATATGATTCATACCTGGGCAGCAGTGAACACGTGACACATTGTGAAATAAAGAGATAAGGCTAACAATGCTTAGTGACATAAATAGGAAAAGCGTTTAATATTTATACATGCTGTTCATATATAATAAAAATATGAAGAAAAGGGATGGGACGTAGCGCTATTGGTCGATATATACATACGTAGATAGATTGTTACATATGTAGTAATGGTTGTTTTGTTTTCTCCACAGAGTATGGCTACAGCACAGTGGCTATCTTGATCATCACAGTGGGCTCAATGCTCGGCATTGCGCTCATCTTTTTTAACTCCTGCCAGGAGACATACACTCTGGTGTTGCAGCTCTTTGTGGGTCTGGCTGTAGGAACACTGTCAGGTGATGCACTTCTTCATCTTATACCACAGGTAAGCTGTCTTCCATTAGCGTTACACCGATTGGCTTTGGTGTACATATAATGCATATTTGTATCTCCTCAAGATTGTGAAACAGCTATATAGGATTTACTTTTAATGCTCTGTTTTAAAAGTATACTCTTCTTTCTTGTATTATTTGTATGTGCATACATTAATATATAGAGGCTCTTTGTAACAAATAATTCACACAATAACTGGCGTTTTCATAAAAAAAAGATGCTCAGGATTTACAAGGGACATTTCTAGATTACAGTAGATTCAGTTTAACCAGTCTTGGTCCTTATTTCCAGTGTCTCAGTGACAACATTTTCTGGTGACACCTAAACATTTAAGAACATCAGTGGATTAAACTACCTAGCAGCTAAGGCTTCCAGTAGCCTGGACTGGATCAGATCTTGGAAGCTAAACGACACTCGGGCAGATTAAGGCCAGTTCATGTGAATTGAAAAAATAACTGCATAATAAATATTTCATACAGTTGTTTTGCGGAAATGGGATGATTCCAGCAGAGTGACACATGTACACAGCAAGCTCTGGGTAACCACTCTGGACAGCGCAATCACATTCATAACAAGATATTTGCATCAATTATTCATTGTTAATATAAACTGAGTATCAGCATATTGTCATGCTTGGCTTTTTGTATGTGCTATAAAAAGCTGATTGTTTAAATATTTAAAAAAATTATATGGTTTTCGACCACAAATATTGAATTATGTGTAAAACAAAAACATTTTTTGTTTAATTTACAGGTGAGTATTTGTCTTTTCTATTCTGGAATGTAATATTTTTTAGCAGCACCTCAATTCGTAATGTTAATAAAGCACAATACTGTATTTCATTATTAACAAGAGTATATCATATTATAAATACACTTAGTCAAATATTGTCTAACCATGAAGTGGTGGTTTAAACTTTGATGTTAGTTGTTTGTGGAACATTAGTAAGAAAATCTCGTGGCAATATAATGTTAGATTTTTTCCAAAATAAAAATATTTCCAATCACCCCTGAGAGTAGAATTGCTAACCCTGGTGATCTGGAATTATGCTAATGCTACAAACAATCTGCCCCAATCTAAATTTCACCTAAATTGTAAGTGCCTAATTGCAAAACTTTGTAACTTTTATGCTTATATGATGTGTTGTTGAGCAGTTAACGAGAGATATCTGAACTACAACACTCTGCAGATAGCTGCACTGTCCGATTTGTAAAGCGCCTCGGAATTCCCCAAGACAGAATGTGAAATATAAATGCAAAGTATTATTATTTCAAAATGGAAAGAAGTCAAATGATGAGGTGCTTTAAACCGCTTAGTGTAAGTGAACCTACTGCATGAACTGTCACCTAAATCATAAATGGAAAGTTGAATGAAGATTGAGGGGAAGGTGGGGGGTTCTTATCAAAACATTTGAGAAAACTTAATGACGTTCTGGTTATCAAAGTCAGACAGTCCAAGTGGGAAGGGAAATGGCAGATTTGTAGCAAAAGTATTTGTACTGGTACAGTATTACAATAAAGTATTAATTAACACAATCAATTGGAAGAGACATTATCTTTTAGTCCATCATCCTCTTCATTATGACTGGAATTGTGTCTCAGATGAGAAAAAAGTGAGTCTGTTGCTTATTACAAATCGCTGAATTAACACCTTGATCACATCTGCATACATTCATTAATAAAAAAGATGCTCACTCTTTTCTCATAATTATGCAATTGAATGCTTAATTTCAATTTCCAGTATATTATCAGTAGTGAGATAAAACAACATAAAAATGTGCTTCTGTCTTTTACATACTAAGCTATTATAATGAGACACATTCTGTATTATGTGATAAAGATAATTGGAAAGGGACAGAAGTTTTTAAGCATGATTGTATATTTCACATTGGACATGATGTCAAGTATTCAAAGCTGAGGATAAAAAACAGGGAACAGAACCACTGCACTTCGAATGGAATCAAATCCCTTATAACCAAAACTTTTGTGAAGCTCCCGGGCTATTGTTACAGTCTGCACAGTGTCTCCCAGCTCAGCCGTGGAAGACTGTAACTCCTTTAGAGTTGCCATAGGCCTCTTGGTGGCCTCCCTGACTAGTGCCTTTCTCGCCCGGATACTCAGTTTTTGAGGATGGCCTGATCTAGGCAGATTCACAGTTGTGCCATATTTTCTCCAGTTCTTAATAGTGGACTTTACTGTGCTCTGGGGGATATTCAATGTCTTGGAAATGTTCTTATATCCTACCCCTGATTGGTGCTTTTGAAGAACCTTATTCTGGATTTCATTTGAATGTTCCTTCGTTTTCATGATGTAGTTTTTGTTAGGAACTAACTGTGGGACCTCCCAGAGACAGGTGTATTTAACCTGAAATCATGTGACACACCTTAATTGCACAGAGGTGGACTCCACTAATTATATGACTTCTAAAGAAAGTTGGTTTCACCACAGCTCAATCAGGTGTGTCATAGCAAAGGGGGTGATTACTTATTCATTCAATTATTCTCTGTTTTGTATTTGTAATTCATTTAGAACAATTTACAAATTAAATATTTTTTTATAAATCCATTCTGGTTTCATGTTGTAACACAATGAATTGTGGAACAATCCAAGGGGGTGAATACTTCTGTGAGCCACTGTATAAAAAACTAGATTTCCTTTCTTCTACTCTAGAAATACATGCAAGTTTGTAATAGTTGTATACTATGTATTGTTTAGCCTACCTTTATCCCAGTTACTTCAGGTACTTTATATTCTGTTTTTGAAAAAAATGCAAGAACATACACTGTACAACTTGTCATGTAAATTAATTCAAGATATTTTTGGACAAAATATAATTTCATTGTTTCTTTATAAAAAGAAAAACTGGGACTTTAACCAATACTAAATCTCCCTAGGGCTTTTCTCTTTTCAATTCAATTTTGGTCAATTCTACTATGATCCATACATTAAATTAAACAGATTGCATTTGATGAGCTTTGATTCTATGTCCCTGAATGGGAGGCTGAGAATCTAACTACTTAATTTCTCTGTATTCCTTAATAGTATTTTAAATAGTGTTCTAGACCAAATTGAAAATGTGTCTGTTTGTCATGTTGTTGTATATGTAATAGAAAGTGGTAACTGAGAATAAAATAAATAGAAATTGGGTACAAGTCTGTAATTTAGCTTTTCACAGGAAGGTCAAATGTCCTTTTAATGCAAATGTCTAATTAACTTTCCATATATTTTAGTGTGTTTTGTCTTTAATGGTTATTATTTTGTTAGGCTTTGTGAGTGTGTATCTCCAATTTGTATTTGGAAGAAGAGAGTTTGGAAAGGTACAGTTTAGTAGATTCCACCTCTGATCAGTGAAGGCAATGCAATCTTCTGTATGTACCCAGACCTTCAAAAATGTGTCCTGCCAGTCCAAAATTAAATCGTATGAAAGTGATTTGGAGAAATTATAACAGCCTCCAATTAGTGAGGGGGCACTGTGGCATAATTTAATATTTCCACTGGTGGTTGAATGCCTCCCCACAATGATTCAATTTGTTTCGACCTACAGCAACTCTTTATTTATTTTACTTCAAATACTGTTTTGATCTGGAATGGCTTCAATGTGACTTTAAGAACATAAGCCTGCATACAGACGTGTCAATCGTTCTGGTTTTGTCAATGTGCCAGAATATGCAAGGGATAGAGTCTGAGCTCTCTCAATCAAGAAAAGGGCAAAACGGTTGAGCAAAGCCAACTAAAACCAGCTGTGAAAGTCTCCAGTAATATACAAGATGTTTCTCCAAATGTATAAATGTTTTTTTGTCTCTGTATCTTCCTTCCACCATTAATCAATAGCTGTTCAACTGTCTGCTTCCTAATTAAGAGCCTAATATGCCTGCCATGATTTTTTGGTTTCCATAGATATTAAGTATCAATGCATATTCTGTAAAAGGCAAATTTAAAATGAAACATGTAAATCTGTAAATGGTGGTACAAATGATTAAATTTTGTATAACAATGTTTAAAAGACAAATTGTAAGAATGCGAGATTGAGCTATTAATGTTCTTTAGTGTAATTATACATTTACAAGAAAGCCCTAAGTATACAACAATGTACAATAATACAATATCAATAACAAAACAATATATTATATATCTATAGGTTATTATCATAACCCCAGTTCCCTGAAAAAGAAATAAAGCCATTACCGAATGGGAAGAGCCTTCTGACCTGACAATCAGTGAAAACATGCACCAAAGCTGCCCAATAGCGGCCCTGCTGACAGGAGGAAGACCCGCCCCCGCTATCTGTGAAGAGTCTCCTGACTGCAGCTGCCTGCCATTTCTTCATCGGGAAGGTCGTCTGACCGAGCAACCCCCGACGGGTAATGGCTGTCTTTCATTTACAGGGAACTGGGGCTATGATAATAACCTATCGTTCCCTTTCAAATCGAAAGACAGCCATTACCAAATGGGAAGACTATACCAGAGCTGTCACGAGTCCTGACACCTGATTTAAGCCCAATCCCATCATGGCAAGCATAGTAGAGCCTCAAGGCGCCTGAGGGTCAGCTGTTTGAAGGACCTGGGTGCACAAGCTTAGGCGCAGTCGGTCCGCCATGTTGAGGCAGTAGAACCTCGTAAAGGTCTGTTGACCGGACCATGTCGCAGCATTACACAAGTCTTCAAGTGTGGCACCGTGAAAGAGAGCCCACAACGTGGCCTGTCCCCTTGTTGAGAGAGCTGAGATTTGTTCAGGCTTTAGCAGTCTCATAGGTGAGCCAGATCACGTCTGCCACCCAGTGTGCCAGTCATTGTTTTGAAACCGGCCTCCCTCTGGTGGTGGAACCATAGCAGACAATCAGCTGGTTGGATTTGCAGCTCTGCGCAGTCCTCTGCATATAGCACCTCAAAGCCCAGACAGGGCAGAGCGTTGTAGCCTGTGGTCCTCATCCGATGTATGTGGAGGGGGATGGAAAGACTCCAGGACAGTTGGTTGATTTATGTGGAACGCCGACACGACCTTGGGTAGGAAGGCCGGGTTCGTCCTCAGAGTAACTCTGTCGCTGCTTCCTGAGAAGATCAGACAGGCTTTATTCACAGAAAAGGTGTAAATTTCATTAATTCTCCTTGCTGACATTATCACTACAAGGAAGGCTACCTTGAGCGAGAGAAAGCGGAGTTCCGTTGTGGAGATGGGCTCAAAGGGAGCACCGCTAAGTCCTTGCAGAACTAATTCCAAGTCCCAGGCTGGAATTGTGTCCTTTATTGGTGGTCTCAAACGTCTCACACCCTTCAGAAAATGGGTTGCCAGGAAATGCGCTCCTGGGGACACATTGTCAATCTTATGGCATGCTGAGATGCCAGCCAGATAAACCTTCAAAGTGGATGCAGATTTCCCATTTTCTAGCAGCTGTTGCAGGAAGCACAGGGTGGTCAACATGGGGCATGAAACCGGATCCTCACATCTCTTTAGACACCAGCACTGGAAGGCTGACCACTTATAAGTATATTGGGCCCTGGTGCAGGGGGCCCTGGCCAACTGCAGCATTTCCACAGCATTAACAGGCAGCCCCATAGACATTAGGCGGTGCCTTTCAGGGGACAAACCCACAACTGCAGCTGTGCAGGGTTGGGGTGCCACAGCAGTCCCTCTGCTTGACTCAACAAGTCCTGTCGAAGTGGAAGCTGCCATGGATCCGCATTGATCGTCTGTGCAAACGTCGCAAACCACAACTGTCTCAGCCACCAGGGGGCGATCAGGAGGACTTGAGCTCCGTCGTGGTGAATCCTCTCCAGTGTCAGTTGAAGACGTGGCAATGGACGGAAAGTGTACAGCAGTTCCTGCGGCCATGGGTGAACAAAAGCGTCCATGCCCAGGGGACCGCCTCCTGTTTCCAGGGAGATGGGGGTGGTGGGGTTGTTGATGGCGGCCGTGTCCTTTCAGGGATGTTACTGCAGCTTCACAGGGGGCTGTTGGGGTTCTCCAGCCGGAGAGCCTAATCTTACCCCTCACTTGCAGCTAGCTTCAGCAGCGTTGTTCAGGCTGCAGGCCACTGGTTTGTTGTGGCCTCAGAGGAGGCTTTGCTGATCTTTCCCTCCCTCTCACAGCAAGTCCGTCATATATGCCGACACAAGCTCCAGCTCCTCCACATCTCCCGCAGAGTGTTTTTTTGCCTAACAACGCATTAGCATGTACCAGTCTGATCACCGAGTCTCCTATTGTTGGGATGGATCCCAGGCCATTCTGGTCCGCCCCCGTCGTTACGTACATCGCATCTGCCTACCTCGAAGTCACAGGAGCAGATGCTGGCCGGTTCCAGGTGGACTGGACAATACCCTCTTAATCCTCGAAGAGGGGCAAGGCTTCCGAGGGTCTGGAGGCTTTTTCCCTCATAAGCCTATTTCTCTGCACCTCCTCCTGAGGGGACCAGGGAATCTCCACTGCCTCTGCTGCATGCCGCATCAGTGCCTTGAACTCTGAGATGTCAGAGCAAGAACCCATGTGGGAAAGCGTCTCCTCAGGTAGCGGCGATAGCTGGGGGGGGACTGGGGTGTCCTCTGTTAACAGTAGCCACACCCACATGTTGTTCAGCATGCGCTGCTGACTGGCCAAGGTCTCCATCACTTCCCCAAATCATTGGAGTATTGTGCTCTTAAACTCCTCCTCTTCCTCTCTCCAGGAGGGAGATGCCCCTTGCCTTCTAGGGGGAGGGGACTGGCATGGTGAAACTTGCTGTGGAGTAGAGCACCGAGATGAGCGGGAATGGGACCGTCTGTTCCCCGGGGATCTCCTTCTGGAGGAGCATGGTCTCCTCTTTGGAGAATGCCTGTGAGGAGGTGGAGAGGTGGAAGCAGACTGCACCCTCGCAGGTGAAGCCCTGGATGAGGACGATCGCCGCCTGGCTTGTTGTTGCGGAGACACTCGCAGGGGGGGCTTGCGTGGGGCTGAACCTGCAGAAGAGTAGTGGGTAGAGCTTCCACTGCAACGGTTCGTTGAGGCTCTTTAAGACAACGTGGAGTTCCTGTCCCTCTTGCAGTGTGTAGCCTCCATGAAGGCTGAACAATGCTCGCAGCCCCTGTCTCCTGTCAGTGCTTACTGGGCATGCTCAGTGCCCAGGCATCGTCAGAGGGCAGCTTGCTCTGGCACCCAGAGCACCAATGAAACACCCCTTTAGGCTTCATCCCAGACAGTTCTGTCCTGATGTCTTCCTCATCCAGACCTTCAATATACACCAACAGTTCCTGGGGTAGGAGGACTTCGCCAAACCCCTCACAGGAAATAGTGTCTACCTTGATGTTGTCAAACTGAATGTCGAAGTTGTCGATGTCGAGGGTTGAGATGTCAACAGAATCGTCGGAAGGTCGATGAAAGGTTGATTAAAGAGGTCGACAGAGTTGGACGGAGGTCTACAACTGTGGTCAAGAGGTCGACAGTGGTGGTTGAGGGCGACGTGTTTGGTCAAGAATGTCGACAGTTTGGTCGAGATGTCAAAAGGTCGTCGAGAGGTTCGAAGGAGGTCGGTCGTGTTGCTCTCGATGTGCCTGACAGTTTAGACTCCCGCCAGCAGAGATAGAGACAACGTGGGGATTCCCCAACCAGGGGATGGGAAGGGAAGTGGGCGGGACGGTCAGCCGACCAAAACCGCAGGAGGCTTCCTCATTCCTTTCTCCTTCATTTGCTTGAATATGGAAAAAAGGATGGTACAGGAAGTAACGATCGCAGAGTCCCTCTCAATGGAGGGACCAAAGCCGGCTCCGACCGAGACTCCTGCTGTACACTTACCTCCAAAGAGCAGCAATATTTTGGAGTGAACTCCGAAGAGTATAGAATAATAATACTCCGAAGAGAATAAGCAATCTGAACTCTGAAGAGTAGATGAGCACACTTCACCACTTAGCATGTACGGAAAGGGGAAAAAAACTAAGGTGTATCAATAGCGAGGTGAAAGAAGAAATGTAGGCAGCTGCAGTCAGGAGCACAGACGCCTGGGGCGGGTCTTCCTCCTGCCAGCAGGGCCCCTATTGGGCAGCTTTTCACTGATTGACAGGTCAGAAGGCTCTTCTCATTCGGTAATGGCTGTCTTTCGATTTGAAAAGGAAATATAGTTATATATATATATATATATATATATGTTATTACATTTTTAAATGTGTGCTTTTATTGTATTTAAAAAATACATATTTCAAGCTTAATCCTACAACAAAATAAATATTGCATGTTTGCTTTTGCTCATATCTTTATGCATTTCCTGATATGTTATTGAAATGGACTGTTTTTTGTTAGCGTGTTTTATACACTGGTTTGTGTTACACCAATGGTTTGAGCTACAAATGTATATTTTCAGTGTGGTGACAAAGTGTTGTTAACCTTTTTCTAGCCTACAAGACAATTATTGTCATTTCAATTCAGGAGCAAGCATAATATTTTTCAGTTACAGCAAAGCCATTCACTTGAGTGGGCACTATATCGAGTTGCTCCCACATTTGCCCTCAGAACAACCTGAATTAATCAGGGCATGGACTCAACAATGTGTTTCAAAAGAGCGCCACAGGAATGCTGACCCATGTTGCTTACCGAAATTGGCTGGTAGTGTATCTCTACTCCAAATAACTTGTTCCATCTCATCTGGGGAGGCCACTGCATTCACTGTCATGTTCCCGGAGCCATTCTTGGACAATCCTAGCCTCATGGCATGGAGAATTATCCTGCTGAAATAACCCATTAGCAGATGGATACACTGCTGCAATAAAAGGATGCACCTGATCGTGATCGGCAATGATGTTCAGGTATCCTGTGGCATTCAAACGATGCCCTTCTTGTATCAAGGGACCCAATATGTTGTAATGTAGTGCTGGATATAGTATTTCTCGGCCTGCAGGCAAACACTACACCTCCCAGAAGCCCTGGGAGTATGAATCATTCTTGGGAATGTCCCTGATTGGCTGACTTCCCACATAAAAGCAGGAAGTTGGAATGGGTTGTTGTGGAATGCAGCAGTGGCAGCAGTGGCAGCAGTGGCAGCAGTGGCAGCAGTGGCAGCAGTGGCAGCAGTGGCAGCAGTGGCAGCAGTGGCAGCAGTGGCAGCAGTGGCAGCAGTGGCAGCAGTGGCAGCAGTGGCAGCAGTGAAACAGACAAAGAATTGTAAGAGAACTACCTGGTAATTAACTTTTGCTTATGGACTTTGACTATGTTTTGGATTACGATTTGGATTGTTTGCTGTGTGTCTTTTGTCTTACTCCTTGTTTTTGATTAGTTTATAGAGAGGGATCTGTTTCACTGTTTAGTTAGGCTCAACCAGGAGCTAGGGCTTTGTTTTGTTTTTCTTTTGTTTTTACACTGCAATAATAAACCAACACTTACTGCACTATACAACCGATTCCAGTGTCTTTCCTGAGGCCCTGCCAATATCAAGAGCCCAGCATCATGGCAACCCACCACAGTGTGACAATGTACAATGAAAACAAACCCCACACCATCACAATCCCACCACCAGCCCGCTTTGACACCCACCGAGCAGGATGGATTCATGGACAGTTGCAGTTTTCATCATATCCTGGTCCTCCCATCAGCATGAACTGGGTTTCATCAGACCAGGCAATGCTTTTCCAATCCTCCATTGTTTGTGTTCCTTAGCCCACTGCAACCACAGTTTCTTGTTTTTCATTGATCGGAGTGGAATGCCTCTTGTGATTCGGCACCACTTTAGTACTCTGCTGTTGTTTAACGGTTTAATCAACAAGCTGTTTCTGACCACAGGACCGCCATTGGCTGGACGTTTTTGTGGGTGGTGGACCATTCTTGATACACTCGTGACACTGTTGTGCTTGAAAACAGGGTTTATTTCTGACATACTGGTGCCAAATGCCAAGCCCCGTTCAAAGTTGCTTACATTTTTTTGTCTTGCCCATTCTCCCTTGGAATTGAACACACACTGTATCCCTAAGTACCTGCTTTTGCATAGTCTGAACACATGATGCTGTCTCTGACTGTGCAGTCTACTTCTTGGAAAGGGAGGTGCAACTAATAAAGTGGCCACTGTCATGTATACATGTATAATGTTTGACTCTAATTACATATTTCTGTTTTCCTAGATCCTAGGCCTTCACAACCACATACAGCATGAGGATCAGCCTTTAACAGAAGGCAAAGACTATCTCTGGAAAATTCTTGGAATTATTGGAGGGATCTATGGTTTTTTCCTCATTGAAAAGATTTTCTTTCTTGTTGTCCCTGCAAACAACCAGGTAGGTTGACAGTCTTTTCTAACCTGAAAAGCAAATGCTTTCACATTCATAGTTTCTAATGCTTGTCTTTGTTATGCTATATTGTTCATTAAAACCCCCCTCTGTCTTTGATTTTGTTAAGAATTCCAGCAATTGGATACATATATTAAGAGACTCCTCCTCCTTATAACAGGCTAATCTTCAGGATGCACATTTCAGTGTAACATGCAAAAATATGTAGGAGTATAAAAAATGTTTTTACTTTTATGTAAATAATAAATACATTATCCTTTATATGATTTAAATAATATAATTTGTGTGTGTATTTTAACACTGAGGGGGGGGTTGAACCTGGTGCTGTGCTCTTTGAACAGACGGGGTGTTCAGAATTCAGACTCATGATGGGGAGAAATATGGTGCAAAGGACAGTGATTTTATTACATGCAGTGCCCAGTGGGGAAATAAAAGAAAACCAAAACTATTCCTAGCTCCTTCCTGAGCCTTCCTTCACTCCTTCACATTAAAGTTTATTATACTGCATAAACAATCAAGCAATCAGTCCAAAGTACAATCCAAATCCAAACCAAAAGGTCATTTACCAGGTCTTCCTTCCTAGTGCAGTACACTCCTTTTATTATTACATTTCTTAGCAGATGCCCATAGCCTTACAATTGTTAAAGTACCCTTGGAATCTGCTCCCTTGTCCCAGGTAGCAGATAACTACCTCCCTACCCCACCCCACTGCATGTGACTTGTGAAGAATTAATTAGCTGAAGAATTAATAAAGTCCTCTGGGTGTTAAACTGGCACAGGAACACCAGCGAATCCTATTAAACGTTATGGAGGATATGAGTCCAGGTCACTGTGTCTTTAAAGGCTCAGTCTGTTGAACTGTAGATATTTCCTTACAGGGTCATTCAATTGCAAATGAGCGTTTGAGTCATTCCCATGACCTTCCGCTGGAGTCAAACTGCAATGGCCAGTCACAGAGAGGAAAATCCATATCGACTATGCAGCTGGTGAGGATAATTCTCATTCAAGACCTATTTAATCTAATTTTGTCCTCCAGATTTAACAAAATGATAATAATGATTATAATTAAAACAACATCGTTTGATTAAACTGCACAGAAACAATGAAGGAAGGAAAATTGAACACAACCAAATTTGAAAATGAAAAGGGTACTTTTTTGTTAGATTTGAAATATTGTATTTTCTGGGGGAAATCTGAAATGTATATATTTTTGTTCATGATTGAAAGCAGGTGTAAATCTAAAAGATATATGCATAGGCAAGCTGCCCGTGTGCTTGGAAATTCTTTGGCAGAAAACAAAATCCCCATGGAGAAGTATTGCCATGTGAAAGGAACAGAAGGGCTCCCAGTACTTAAACCCGTAGCATCCCAGCATGAGAAATCTCCTGGCACCCACCCCAGACACGTCACACTGGAAACCAGCTGCAGCTTTTTCTTGAGACTAAGAGGGCATCCTTGTACAAATTATTTTTATTATTCGGAAGTTGCTGGCTGCCAGGTGCTAAATACTGCTGATTGAGATTCCTTATTAAAGAACATCTGTTTCACCTAGTAAAGAGAAGTTTGCTGTAACATAAACAGAGGAAAACAGCACTTTGTCAGCTATGGACCATGTGACACATTTCTCTGTTTTCACTGAAAACACTGTGAATCAATGAAAGTCATTAGATCATCGGCATATTTATCAAACCTGTCAAGTTTGCAGATGACAACAAATTGAGGAGGAAGGAGTGATACACCACAGTCTGACGGCAGAAAAGGAAATCCAACATTCAGGATTAAGACCTGGGGAAACTAAAAAGGTTGGCAGAGATAAGGATATAAAAATACAATATAAATAAATGTTAAGTTAAATGCAGCCATCTTCAAAGGAAAGTAAAAATATCAAGTGGCCGGTACAATGTCACCATTGTCCTCATCCAGACACTTTGTTTTTAAAAGGGATTCTAGAAAGCCTAAATATATTGAAAAGCACCAAATGTACATCAAGTACAAACCCACTTGGGAATACTGGACACCACATTACACAAAATGCTTTGCTGTTCTGTAAAATAAAGTGAAAGAAACCAGGACAAGAGGACAAATACAGAATTCCAAGTGCAAGAAATGCCAGAACTGCAGTTAGGAGACACAGAAAGAGGTCTGGGCTTACAGAATAATCTCTGATCTATGTTTAAGAGCTTATGCCATTAGGTGTTTCAAAAAACAGCTTGTTGTGGCTCCTAGACCAATGACCTACTCAACACTGGATGAGCCTGATGGAGTGATGGACTCCATTGTTGGTTGTGACTTACCTTACGATCTTAAATCCAGATTCACAGTTCTTCTGATGAATTCTCACCCCCCCAAAAAAATACAAACGCTAATGAACCTATTGAGTTTGTACTATAAATATTGACTGGAACTTAGCACAGAATCAATCAGAGTTCACATAAAGAAAGTGACTAATAGCCCATGCCTTTGCCTGCATGTGATCCATAATTTATGTTTCACAGTGTTTTTCATTATTAATTGCAAATTACACATCTTATTTTGCCAATTCTGTATATTTTGGCATTTCGCTTACACTAGAGTGCATTTAAGGCTTCCATTCCAAATCGCTTACACTGACCGGTCACTTGGTTCACAGTCTTGGTTTATGCTGGCATACATTTTAGACATTTCTACTTAAATAGTTCTATGGGGGGTATGATACCTGTTATTAGCTCAGTGTTGGCTTATTCCATATGAAATACGTGAGGGTGAGAACTTTAGTTATTGAAATGTTTAAGGGATCCTAAGTTGCAATATATGGTGTTGTACCCAATACAAATTGAAAGTGACAGCGTGTTTGTTAATTTTGTTATCACAAAACAGGGGCTCCCTGAAGACTCAGAATGCACAGAAATGCCATCTGATGACCCAGAAGTACACACGCCTACAAATCCAAAGAGTAAGAACCTACATTCATTAAACTGACTACAAACAAGAAGATGTATTAACTCATTAGTACATATTTATTTGAGAATTATGTGTGATGCTCCAGTAAGTCATTTGAACCATTTAAGGCCCTTTGGTGATTTTTATATATATATATACACTCACCTAAAGGATTATTAGGAACACCTGTTCAATTTCTCATTAATGCAATTATCTAACCAACCAATCACATGGCAGTTGCTTCAATGCATTTAGGGGTGTGGTCCTGGTCAAGACAATCTCCTGAACTCCAAACTGAATGTCTGAATGGGAAAGAAAGGTGATTTAAGCAATTTTGAGCGTGGCATGGTTGTTGGTGCCAGACGGGCCGGTCCGAGTATTTCACAATCTGCTCAGTTACTGGGATTTTCACGCACAACCATTTCTAGGGTTTACAAAGAATGGTGTGAAAAGGGAAAAACATCCAGTATGCAGCAGTCCTGTGGGCGAAAATGCCTTGTTGATGCTAGAGGTCAGAGGAGAATGGGCCGACTGATTCAAGCTGATAGAAGAGCAACTTTGACTGAAATAACCACTCGTTACAACCGAGGTATGCAGCAAAGCATTTGTGAAGCCACAACACGTACAACCTTGAGGCGGATGGGCTACAACAGCAGAAGACCCCACCGGGTACCACTCATCTCCACTACAAATAGGAAAAAGAGGCTACAATTTGCACAAGCTCACCAAAATTGGACAGTTGAAGACTGGAAAAATGTTGCCTGGTCTAATGAGTCTCAATTTCTGTTGAGACATTCAGATGGTAGAGTCAGAATTTGGCGTAAACAGAATGAGAACATGGATCCATCATGCCTTGTTACCACTGTGCAGGCTGGTGGTGGTGGTGTAATGGTGTGGGGGATGTTTTCTTGGCACACTTTAGGCCCCTTAGTGCCAATTGGGCATCGTTTAAATGCCACGGCCTACCTGAGCATTGTTTCTGACCATGTCCATCCCTTTATGACCACCATGTACCCATCCTCTGATGGCTACTTCCAGCAGGATAATGCACCATGTCACAAAGGTCGAATCATTTCAAATAGGTTTCTTGAACATGACAATGAGTTCACTGTACTAAACTGGCCCCCACAGTCACCAGATCTCAACCCAATAGAGCATCTTTGGGATGTGGTGGAACGGGAGCTTCGTGCCCTGGATGTGCATCCCACAAATCTCCATCAACTGCAAGATGCTATCCTATCAATATGGGCCAACATTTCTAAAGAATGCTTTCAGCACCTTGTTGAATCAATGCCACGTAGAATTAAGGCAGTTCTGAAGGCGAAAGGGGGTCAAACACAGTATTAGTATGATGTTCCTAATAATCCTTTAGGTGAGTGTGTGTGTGTGTGTGTGTGTGTGTGTGTATGTGTGTATATATATATATATATATATATATATATATTGATTATAAAAGTTATCTAGCACCACACATAGCCTGTTGAATATGTTTAGGGCTGCCTATTTTGGACATTTAAAAGGAGGAGGAAAACATGCTTCACTGTACTCCAAGCACAACCAATAGGATAGCTTGATTGATACTCATCCGTTTCTCAGTTAAATCCGATGATGAATCATGCGTTAATGATTGCTTTCCATTAATAAGATACTCTCAAACTGGAATCAAATGATGCACATTTCCTAACTCCTCAGACCATCAGTGTGCTTGCTGTTCTGTAATTCCTCAAGTGAAGAGAGAGATTCGAGAGCAAATCACATTACTTTGCAAATCACATTACAAATCACATTTACAAGTGTTTTTGCTTTTTTTAAAGACTCAGCTAATGAGATGTGCTCTTAAAGAACCTTTTCAATCAAAGAATTATGCGACAACGCACTGGCTAGTTCATTACGCTTTACTCCGCAGAACCTGATTGGTGTTGGAAAACATCTGTGATTCATCCTCAGAGCTCTGATTTGTGAAGCCAGCCCTACGTCAAAATGATGAAACAAAAATATGTGAACATCTGAGAAGTGTCTAAAAGCTCCAGTCCTTTTTCTGGCTCTGTGACCTCATTTCTGTTTTCAGAGCAGCGGTTCTCCTTGCTGGCAATCATGGTCATTGTTGGAGACAGCCTGCACAACTTTGCTGATGGTCTTGTCGTAGGGGCAGCATTTTCGTCGTCTGCAGAGACGGGGATGGCCACCACTGTCGCCATACTGTGTCACGAAATCCCTCACGAAATGGGTAGGTTCCAACTTATCTTCTCCATGCATAGACAACTTTTTTTTTTTAACAAGATGTTCACAATGTTTTATCTTTTTTATTTTGCAATGGCCACATTTGTTTCCAGGTACATCCGATTAATCTTTACATAAATCTTCTCTGTTCATCGTGCATGAGTATAAGGTAGATCTGGTGTGAAATAAGGACTTTAATTCAGTGATCCCCACTCATAGTCCCGAAATGTCACAGGTTTGCAGGTTTTGTAGAAAAATACAAAGGTTATGGGTGATAATTTAGGCCAATTTACTCATTCACAGATAAAATAGTCATTAAAAGACCTTTGTCCAGGACCCTTTGTTCCTCCACGATTTAAGCATTATTATACATTATGATTGAGTTGTGAATGAATTATGAATAATGCTCCCTTTTCTCAAGCATTCAATACAGTCAAATAACAGTTTGCGTTTCTTATTGCAGGTGACTTTGCTGTGCTGCTCAGTTCAGGCCTCTCTGTGAAACGGGCCATGCTAATGAATTTCATCAGTGCCCTCACCGCCTTCATCGGCCTCTACATTGGGCTGTTCGTATCAACAGACACAGGGGTGCAGCAGTGGATATTTACAGTCACAGCAGGGATCTTCCTATACCTATCACTGGTGGAAATGGTAAGTTTAAGCAACGGTAAAAGCAATATTGAAATCTTGGGGAAACATTTTCCCTGTGTTCTAATCTAAAATCTAATTCAAAACGGTGTAAGGCTTGTATATAAAACTTAGTGTTTGTAATTACAGTCCCATTTAATTCCTTTAAATATTATTGTTTAAATAAAATCTCTCTAAAAAGGGGTTCTAAATGTGTATATTTTAATTTGGAATATTTTGTTTCTATAGTAGTTTTACTAATTTAAACATATGTAATTTTATAAAATTTTGACAGCTTGCCCTGGAGTCTATAAATATGTTTTGCCACAACATAATTTCTATTACAGTGTTGCCACAATGTTATTTGGTTAGCCCGGTGATCAGTAACGTAATACAAAATTAAATGTTTTGAATCGTTAGGTTGCGTCTACATCTCTGGTTATCTGAAAAAGAAAAGAGCTTCTAAAGGGGATTATGGGACATTACACACACAATAGGAAGTGGTGAAATAAACTCAAAACAAAGCTCCCGATAGGACTCTGTGCGCTGTCACTCAGACAACCTTCTCCACACTTCCACTTTTGCCATAGCCTGAAGGCTCATGAGTGACCTTACAGTTTTGGGAGCTACTTTCTTTTTCAGATAACCAGGGTTGCATATTCAACCTAATGATTAAAAATAAGTGAAATATAGCTCCCAATGTGAACTATAGGACACTGAGTTCCCAAGCTGTTGCAAGGAAGGACTCCCGACAAAAACAACAAAAACTAAATAAAAATTGTATCATAATTTTAAATGTTAAAAAACAACATGTATATACAAATTTGCATTTTTGACCTGGTTACAACAGAAAAGTAAAAGGCTTCCAATTTGTCTAGTTTGTTCCTGTGCTTCAGTGTGAGTGTATTATTTTCAGTTTTCTTAATGTGTTTAATGGTGCTTAGATACACAACTCTTGAAAATGTCTTGTTTGGAGGTGCCCCTGTTTTCACAAGAGGCATAATGGACATAATGGAAGCCAGTGCTTATACCACCTCATCTCTCATTCCACACAGACAGACAGAAACTAGATTTCATTCATTTGCATAAAAAATTAAATTGCAGCGAAACGGCCCACAGGGATTGTTATTTGTCTTCACAGCTTCCTGAAATGAGCCATGTAAAGACCCACAGACCTTGGATGATGTTCCTCCTGCAGAATCTTGGACTATTACTTGGCTGGGGCTGTCTTCTGGTCTTGGCCCTTTTTGAGCATGAACTGAAGTTCTGAAAGAAATAACTTACCAACCCTCTGTACTAAATCTATTAATGATTGCATCTTCCATATGTCATTGATGGTACTGTAAGTTCCTTTTTTGTGAAAATGCACTTGTATACATAGCCAGTTAAATACTCTTTTTCAAAAAAACAAAACATCAGACGACCAAAATTCAGATTTCATGTATGTTTTATGATTGTTTTTTCAATTGTACATTGTTTTCTGCCGTACACTTGAGTAATTAGAATGTAATGCTTAGCGCTATCCATTATCTCCCTTAAACTACAAATACAGTTTCATGAAAAGTCGTTATTCATAGTAAATATGAAAAGTGCAGCATAGATGCTTGTTTCTACACTCAGTTTTTTTTACATATGATAATTTATTTTTATACATTTTTCCAGCTGCTTTGTAGGAAATATGGTACTTCCTTAGCCATGATGTGAACATTTGAGAGAGAAAACTGCTTCACGATTACAAGGACACTTTAAGAGTTCAGGCTATATTCTTGCTTCCTGAATTACTCAATTCTGTGATAGTTAACTTGCCAGCAAGTGAGTTAGTGAAGTCATAGTACTAGTTTTTGTTGTTGTTAACTAAAACAGAAATGAGTATGGCCAAAAACTAAAATATAATCAATCATTTTCATTACCAAAAGAGAAACAAATACTTCAAAACTAAATGGAATAAATGACAATTTATAAATACATTTTTGGATGATATATTTCACAGGATTTTCATCAAAGGTGCACAATTGGCTCACATTACTCTTAATCGACAAGACCTTTGTCAATCAATTTCCTGTAAGCCATCAACAATAACAAGTGAGTCAGCATGGTGCAATTTAGTTCTGTAGATCATATTATGTTCTGTACAGATGCTCCCCAGGTTATGCAACACTCCAATTTTTTTGAGTTGTTGAAAATATTGCCTAGTGTACAGAAATGCAAAGTAGTACGTGTGCAGAGGAAAACAGCAGTAGCATCTCCTACAAGGGAAGACTTTTGATTTGCCACCATTACATTGAAAGGTGTTTTGAATGAAGTTTTGATTGCACACATTATTATTTTTGTCATTTAGCTGACGCTCTTATCCAGGGCAACTTACATTTGTACCCATTTATACAGCTGGCCATTTTACTGGAGCAATCTAAGTGAAGTACCTTGCTCAAGGGTACAACAGCACTGCCCCACCCAGAATTTGAACCCACAAACTTCCAGTCATGAGTCCAGAGCCCTAACCACTACTCCACAGTGCTGCCTCCATACAGTGATCATAATGCAAAGTTTGTGGCAAAACTTTTCACAATTTAAAATTGAATGGTGAGTGGCTGAACATTGTATGTGGGTCATTTTGGTGTCCCAAGCATATTACAAATATTACATTTATTTATTTTTTATTAAACTGCATAATATGTCTCAACACTCCTATCTTTATTCACTGATAGGAGTATTTTTCATGAGTATTTAACATTTTAGGAGCTATTAATCCCCAATCATCCAAAATGTCATACCAAATAACTGTCCACACCTAAAATGAAAATTCAAAAATGTTACAAAAATACGTAAAAAACTAGAAAACCTTAGATCTAACAGTTGGGCATAATTGTATGAGTGTTTGCATTAATGTATACGAATATTCCAAAGACTCTTAATTTCATTGAATTTTTACACATTTACACATTTTTACAACTTTTGTCCCCATATTGGGATTTCTTCCAATGTCATTCCATACAACAGACATTCATGAGCATTTTTACATCAGATTGCATTTTGCTTGCAATGTGACAGGACATTACATAATTCAGAAGATAACGAAGGACCCCCAGGCTGTGCAGAAAGTTTAGTAAGTTTATCCTAAAATTATGATTTGACCTTTTCGATTACTGGTGCACTAGGGTACAAAATTGTGTCATACTGAACAACACTTAAAAAGCATTTATAATATTGTTTAACTAAATATGTATATTAGGTCAAAGTAATACATTTATATAAGTGATCAAGTAATTGTTTCATAAGTTAAAACTTGTTTTGTGTCATACCAGAAAACAATTTTGTCATACCAGAAAATGATCACTTTCTGTTATCCAACAATGTCACTCGTTATCTGGAGTGACTTGCTTATACTTTTATTGTTTTTATGAGTATTTTTAAGCATGTAGGCATCACATTTACATTGTCATGTTGTATTAACAACACAATAACATATTTAGTACTATTTCTGTAGTTTTAATGCAAATTTAGTCCGTGTGGATGTCCTTAAATAACAAACAAGATGGCAACATGGTCATTATTTTTTTGTTTTAATTTATGTTTATGCCATGAAGACATTTGCAAGTTTTAAGAGAATATGTAAATCCAAGTTCAAAAATAATATAATTCCTATAAATTTAAAATGTTGTGATATCAAAACATTCAATATACTTTTTAATCTGTTGAAATGAATTGAATTGACTTCATGTCATCATAAATTAGTTGTTAAGTGAATTGTTGTTACAGTTTACTTTTTTTTAATATAACCTAAAACATAGTTAATAACCTGAAAATGATTTAGTTAATGTTTTTAAATCTTAAAATGTTTACTGCTACTGTGTTATCAAAGCCTATGCCTCGAGGGGCATTGTATTGCATCAAAGTGACTGCTCACTTCTGATTATTTACTGTTATTTTTTTTTTAATTATACATTTAGTGACTCTCACTCTCGGTTAAATACAGAATGAGTGTTTAAGTACATCTTTGTTGCCGAGACAACCTTTAGAGCTCATCTCATATGAAATCTCACAGTATGTCATTCCGAGTAACAATATCAGTCAGGTAGGACAGCACAGATTATTCTTGTAAAAATACACAAGTCAGTGTCCTTGAGTTAAGGATACAACAATAATCATATCATTTTTACTAGAATGCATTTTCAGACATTTCCCAGCATTTGTCACTATTCAGTGTTATATTTTGGGTGACTAACTTCAAATAATATGCCGGTGTCAATAGAAAAGCCCAAATTTGTGAGACTGTGATTTTTTTGGGGGGGGGGGGGCTGAATGTTTGTTGAGCTCAACGTCAAATAATTTGCAAATCTATCATTGTTATCCGGTATGACATTTTTGATACTAGAAATCATACCATTGATGATATTATTTTCAGAAATAAAACTTTTTGAAATGTATGCATAACATTCTAATGAAGGTAGAAAGAGCTTTAATTTGTATTTTAAACTTTTTTTTTCACCATTTTAAAATCCTTATTCATCACTGACCCATATACGTTTCCAACTTACATAAAATTCATGTTACGCAAGGCTTTCCATAACGGAAGGATTGCATAAGTCTGGGAGTGTCTGTACTACTATGTATGCAAAACAAGTGGTCAATGAAAAGAATACTCCATTCACCATCATTGAATTTACAATCAACAGCAACAAGAGTTTGTGCAACATAATGAATGAGATGGGACAGTGTGTGGTCCTGAACTGTCTGGAAAATACTTGGTACCAGTAGTACAGTATGTGGTTGCACTGATACATTTATAGCTTGAATAGAATAAAATCGTTTTTTGTTTAGATTTTTAAGCTGGAATTCTGAACCAAAAGGTGAAAAATCTATACACTAGAACATTTATTCTTAAGTTTTTAATTTAGTTAATAGAAACTGAAACCTTAACTAAATAACACGTAAAATAAAATCAGTTTTTAACTCAACAAAAACTGAAACTAAAATGCTAGAACTATAGCATAGAACCATTGCAAAGTTCTCTATGGGAAAAGACTCAGTTACTGCTTTAGGCCACAACTTGTATTTCAGCATTATTTGATCGATGGAAAAAAGAAGAAACGTGTCTGACTATAAGCTAATGGCTTCCATAGACATAACATGGTACATTTCAAAAAAAGAGTAAATAGTGGCAGTATTACAGTGACAAAAGTCATCTCCCTGTTGAAAGTTTGTAAGTACATTTGAAAAAAGAATGCATGCTGTGTTCTTGCTTATAAGCAATGAGTCTATACAGTATGCTACTGCAATAAGCCTCATGAACTGCTCTGTATATCGATGCCAGAGAGTAAATACATTTTCTCGTCAATCTATGCAGTTCTTTAAAAAAATAAATCTGCACTGGTGTAGCCCAAGGGTGTTTAGTCTGCATCGTTGAAGAGCAAGATGTCAGTCAATTCAATAGATACAAGCAAACTTCAAGCCTACTGAGCGACCGCCAAGCCTCCTGATAAGTCATGCAGTTTTGGTAAAGCCGCCTACCCTTCGTTCGCCCACTCTGAGCAGCACAGTCTCTCTCGCTCTGAGTAATCCTCGTGCTCTGTGGGAAACAGTGATTGATGCCGCCTTCTTTGACAGGCTACACTGCTCTCCCTAAAGTCAGATTCGGCTTGAGCAAGTTCGTAACACACAGCTACAATTCATAGACTTCACCTCATCTTGGAGGACAAATCACACTGCTGTGCTACCACTACCATTCAGATGTGATCAGTAACTGTCTTGCTTCCTCCTTGGGTATAGTGTCTGCCTCGCTTCTGAAAGCCACCTCACAGCTTCATAATGTCTGGGAGGGGAATGGACTGCTTGAACCAAGACTAGAGCTCTAAAACTTCAAACATTATGGTTATTTTAAACATATGCAGGATTGTATGATTTTCAAAAAAGTTAAGCCATTTTTTGCAGCCTGATTTATGTAACAACCATTTGATGTATATTTTTAACAGAAATGGGATAAACATTTTTATATAAACCATTTGAAAGGAGTTCATGAAGTGGTCGGAGGTTTTAGAAATTCGTTTTCAGACCGCTTCTTATTTTGCCCCTTTGAAAATCATGCCGATCTTCTTTTTTTATTATTACCCACTTGATAATAGCTTAGAGTTTGTTTTATTCGTTGGCCAGAAATGAAATGGCAAAGAGGATGTGACCATTTACAACTTAATGAATTTATATTTTTGTTGTGGTAATGAATCTAAATGTTTGAAAAGCCAAACCGTAATTAACAGCACACTTGTATTTAAAGCTGCTATTTCTGTGTAAATCTGTAACTCTCTAAATAAACTGACAATCATACACAAATAAAATACACTGTTTATATTTTAGTGTGGCCTCAACATATTGTGGAAAAAAAATCTCCAGGCTTTTGACTGTTTGTTGAACCTCAAAGGTCAGATTGTATCGCTTGCAGTTTGTGTGCATAAATAATAAATATTGCATTGTCTGTCAATAAAATGACCTACACAGGTTTGTGGTTATACTACGGACTAATTTGTGCCGCAAGCTACTCTGTACAGTATTGGGGAAAAAATTATAATAACAATAAAAACTTTTACAAAGATGTTCAATTAAGTGTTTGACTCAATACATTCCGATCGGTTCATCACACCTTCTGAGCTTTGGTTTACTGAGCTGAGAACCTGAGCTATTATTAATGCTCCCCATGTGTCCCTTACAAGTGTTTCCGTTTGAAGCTGTTGCACAAGTCCTGCACTTGTCTTGAAATGTCAAAGCACACAGTGTAAGAGAATCTGAGCTTGTCATTTTCATAATGTCTGGAACAATGGCAGGAAGCCGAAAACATTATCTAGACCTTTTTTGCTTGCAAACTGCTGAAATTCGGTCAGCCAGCAGCTTAGGAATATCCAGGAAGCCCCAAGGTTTTTAGGGATTGTTTTGAAAACCATTGATAGAGTGTAAGGAAGGAAATCTTTTTATCTCCACTCTCAAAACGTATGACACCATGTTTGTTACCATCTACACTCACTCAGCAAAAAACTCGTAGAGATCAAAGGTCGGCAGGACAAAGCTCTCGTATTAGAAACTATGCGCACTTTTTGAAATTAAAAACACATTGGAGTGGTCAACACATAAGCCCTTAAAACCCTGAGAATGTATTGGTTCACATGTACATATGGTGAGAAAAAACAAAATGACTAAAACTGAAGTGACTTTTGACTTAATTTTCCAGCATTACCAGTCGTAATCACTTCAGGCATACAACTGCATTTTATTTTTGTTCTTGTTCTTGATTTTGGTTATGTGATCTATTGTGAGCTGAGCCAGAATATATAATCTTGTCAAGAAGGAATCTGATACAGTCATTAAGACCAATTGCATTTAAAGCAATATACACAGCTATTATTAACTTACTGTAAAGTTACATTACATTTTTAAAGGCTCAACGTACTTACACGCAAGTTCATTCAAATATTTTCATCTAATTTACATTCATGTTGTTTCCATATTAAAACATTGCTTAGAACTTATGTAATATGCTGTTGTGGGGAAATCTGTAAAACCTCATGTTGCTGGAACATTCAATTTATTTTTTGGTTCCCTTTATGCCATACATTGTGCATGCATTTTCTTCATAGGTTGTCATTTAATAGAATGTGACAAGGACAATGTATAGTGGAAGCTGGAAGTCTGTGATAACACTGCATTTTTATTTTGTGATCTGACTTCATTTACACAAACAGTGATTTCTTGTTCCAAAGAAATGTCTTCAGCATTGTTTCACACATTTTAAATAAAGCATTTAGCATGAGCAAGAAGATTATTTTACTCTTTTGATTATTGTTTAAGTTTGAATTGATTTCCATATTTCAGTGGTGTAGAAGATTAAAATAAATACATTAGTCCACAAAACGTTAAGAAAAGTATTACTGAAGCAAGACAACCAATATTCTCTCAATAGATTGGTTAAATTAATTTCATCAACGGGCATAAATTAATTACACAATTTAAAAATGGATGCGGTGGTTTTATTTAAAGGAAAGCACCGCCTAGTGGAACATGTGTAGAACAGCATGTTGCGCTTGTCCAGTTTACTACAGAGCAGTAACTGGTCGTGAATATTAAATGTATAGTTATTGGTGATAATAAAAAATAACAATAAAAAAATAACAAAACAGCAAATTAAGACTGGCTCAATTGCACAACTCGCAGCGGCAGTGCGGGGTCTGTACGGAGCTGCGGACTCGCTAGTGCGGCGCTATCCGCCCCCATCTGCGGACTGAAGTCGGTGCCATTGCAGCGCAGACAGAGGCGGAGCGGAGCCGAGCCGAGCCGCTCCAGCTTCGGTGCCGCCCTGAGGGCGAGGCCGCTGCTCTGCTGCCCGGCGGGAGTGGAGTCAGTGCACAGGCCGGGCCTCCCCAGCCGACCGGCACAGCGCCTGCGCAGACCTGCTGACTGCTGCGCTGCGGCAATGCGCGCCCGCTTACAATGCGACTGCCGTGCGACACGGTATAATGATACATTCATTTTACAATAATCGATCATACAATGTCTGCAGCAATGATTTTGTGTTTTGTTTTTTGTGATGTTATATAGATCATTTAATAATTTAAGCTCAAGACGTATTAATGGCACACAAATATATAGCTGGAGCTAAATTGCATTTCACATTGCACTTTATTTCCCCAAACGAGACCCAAAAACACGATCTAGACTAAACATGTCATACTCTGCTGTGAAGGATGTTATAGAAAATGCCGGTGTGACGCACAGGCCGCGTCCGGACCGGCGGCTCCAGCAGCGCAGAGCTGCGGCCGAGGGGAGTCAGGCCTGCCGCCCGGTGCGCCGCTGCCTGTCCTGCATTACTCTTATACCGGCTATAGGCTGCGTACAGCGCCAGTGTATTATAACTGCATATTATTCATATTGCATTACAATTCCTGCTGGGTAATAATTCCTGTAGAGCTTTCAACATATTCTCTTATTTCACAGTAATTAATAAAACCTTTCAACCGACAATTTGTCCACTGGTTCTTATTTGAATTGCGTGTTTTGGGAGCTGTGGTGTCAGTTTCACCAGTGTACACCACAGCATTATTCATACATTACATGTTGTCAAAGTCAGAGACAAAAACGTACCTATTTGATACATAAAACAAGGCGATTGGTGGTTATGAATCGAGCTATGAGTAACAATAGCAGTCCGTGCTTTGTGTCCCACACTGTGGCCCTTAGCGCGGTGCTGTCCGTAGTCAGTGCGCAGCTGCAGCAGGACTGATGGCGCGGCTGTCTCCTCTGGGCAGCAGAGCTCGTTTAGTCCGCAGCTGGGGATGAACTTCAGCCGCTCAGCTCGGTGCGATGGGTGTTAAACCTGCGCACTGGTTTAGTCTGACCTCGCCATCATCTCCAGTGCGCAGCTGCAGGTCGTTGCAACTGACCCATTGATTTCACCATTTCTTTTCATTGTTGTTGTTGTTTTTCTCTGTGTAGTGTTTAAAAAGTAATCTAAATGTAAATATGTTAAAATCAGTTAATCTAAGAGATGATTATGGAAACATTGGTACATTGTACAGTTAATTTCATGAATAATACTAAAATACTTTCTTGGAAGGTTGATGCAATTACACATCATATTTGGTTTAATTAAATTTAATATTTCATATATTTCATACATTGTTGAAACAAATTGTTTGTATTATTGAAACAGCTGTTTTTAATTAGTGAGCAGAGTATGTGATATGTACCGGGCACAGCTTCAATGGGATCAATTAGGTAATTAAGGCTTAATTTGTAGATGCTGTGTTGGACTTTTCCAGCCTTTATTGTTCTCATGTGCAGTGAGCTAGGTGCAACTAGAACTAAACTAGTTTGGATACCGAGATGACGAGGGGTATTGTTACTCTATTATATCATCTATGCTGTATTGTGAAGGGCAGGGGGTGTTTTGATTTGAACTTCTTTTCAAAGTAATATTTAGATCTTTCCCAAAGTAGATGAGAATTGAAGGAGATCCAGGGCTTTTGAATGTAAGAACTCACATTTTGTGCTTTGATTTCATTTTGATTTCAGTGTGGATTGTAACTTGATTTGCAATTCTATATTTTAATTTGGTCCAGCTTTGATAAGAGAGTTGTTTAAAGAAGACTAATTGAGTGTCATACAATCACCACACATAGTAACACCAAACATGAATTGTCTATTGTTTTTTTCAATTTTTATCTCCTAGTTATATTTTACATCTGATCTGTTGATTTACTTCTGTGAATTGTGCTTTTTAAATTTAACTTTTTTGATTTACAATAAAATACAAATGTCTTCACCCTTTAAAAAAAGTTAGATTTTTTTTAGTTGTTTTGTTTTTTAGCAAGTACTTTTTCTCAGGAAAAAACTCCCCAATTCGTTCTGCGGTTTGAACAGACAGGTTTGTGCAATTAAAGTAGCTGGGCTCACACAGGAGTAATTCCCAGATGTGTCTCTACATCATTAATTAGCAACCAGTAAGAGCTGTCTGCAGAACACTTGACTGATCAAATTGAGGACATTCTGAAAAAAGGTCTGATTTCTTGGCAACCTTAAACTTAAAGCAGGGAATGTGTGAAACCAGGGACAGAACAATGAAAAGTTACTAGAAAGTAGTCCGATGAAGGTCTCGGCAAACATACACAATTATAAGAGCTCAGTTTAAATTAACCCATATTCTAGGCTTACTCCAATACTGGTTGGCTGGATCTTGGCAGTCTTTCTTGCTTTTTTACAGCCTAAATAAAGCAAGTTCCATTTTGTGTTTGATATTCCCCCCTACAGCCACCCATCAGCCTGCCTGCCTCAATATAAATATTAATGCAACACATATGCCTAGAATGGATCAAAACTTTGACCTACCCACGAATTGCAATCTACAAAGTTGTACCCTCAGTGTTTATTTTATTGTCAGAGGCTAGTTTCTACTACTTATAGTAACACATGCTATAAGATTACCTTGATGCACAAAATCATGTAATCCTTTCTGGAACTTATTGAAATCAAACCAAGGAAAAAAAAAATATATATATATATATATATATATATATATATATGTAATTTCTCTCATGGGTTAGTTTTCCAAAAGTCCAGCATTCTTAGGCAGCAGATGTTTATCAAAGATGTTGTTGTTAGTCCTTAATCAAATACCTGTGCCTCAAAACACACAATCTTTATACTGTTTAGCTGTTTCAGCTGATTGAATATGCTAGAATACAGTGCCTGAATGAAATCATGAGAAGACAGTGCTTGATTGAAGTAACCCCTCGGACAGAAATAATAATTAAAGTAGACCCCAAAACAGAGTAAATACAAACTAAAGATTGCTTTATAGACCAGACTGAATTAGCAACCTGAAATCATTAATAATATATAGAGAATATAAAGGAAATAATAAAAGTACATTTTCCCACTACATTGGTTACAGCACAGTGGTTGGGAAAACACTTTAACAGAGTTATATTTGTCAGGTATTCTTTTATAGTTAGTGCTGGGCAAAGACAAAAACAACATTACTGCTCACTGTTTATTTCTTAATCATTATTTTTTCTTTGGTGTGATTTTACCCAAAAGCCACGATGCACCTATACATGCTTGATGGCATGCCAATGATCCACAACAAAACTGGGCAGCACAGTCATATGGGACTGTTATGCCGTGGAATTGGGAGTCTGATGTAATTTGTTAAACTAATATGACTGGTAGCTCCCCTTATTTTAATTAATGGGATGTATCTGCTTGCTTTAAAAGATGGCAGACCCTGGGCTCAACCAGTCAGGGACAGAAATAAAGGAAGTAACGGAGTGAAGAAGCTTCTTCCGTTTCTTTCCAGGCACCCCACTGCTTTACTTTAACAAAGCCTTAATTTGCTTTTAAACTCTACAGTTTCAGCTAACTTAGTACAATTGCTGTTTACCTGTGTAGATGTATATTTACTGCAATGCATGTGCTGTCTCTTTCATTTCTCTCATGTAGCATTTTAGAAGAGCTTTGAAAAACCTGTATGAATGTTTTCCTGTTGCAAATTCATATTTAGCCTGTATGCCACCTGCTTACCAATTTTCCAGTAGGTGCCAGTTTCCCACACTTTGAAATGAGTCAGTGCACAAATTCCTGATAGCTGGCAGATTTTGTGACGGATTGTGGTGCAGTGTTTTGCTGTTGTTTTTCTTTTTCTTTCCTACTTGTGTGTTTTATATTTTATGAGCACCATATTGTGAAAAAGTGCTTATTTTATATTTATATTTTTTATTTGTGTGCATACCAGAATAGTAGCATCTGCACCAAATTAGAACAAATAGTAATATTTCTGATTTGTTTAAAAAAAGGCCTTTGTGACTCATTCTGCAGCAGTAACGATGTTGAGTCAAAAACTGGTATATTTATAATCTAGTAATAATAATTGTTGTATCAAACCAGTTTACTATCAGTGTGATAGTAGAATTGATTATTAGTTGTAGTTACAGTAGTAGTACAATTAATACAATATTTACAGTGATTAAAGTAAGTTGACCTGTGTAATTGGTTCTGTCAAACTGCATATACTTTGTGGTGAACTGAAAAAGTAGTACACAGTACCACTAGATGGTGCTACACTTTTAGTTATGTCACCAATTGATTATGAAAATATTATTAAATGTAGAAAATAATGAAAGTTTCACAAAAAATAAATAGTAAATATAATTTTAGTTTGAAAGGCTCACTGAAAATACATATTACAGGACACCACAATTTACTGCAATGCCAAACAATTGATTATTTGATGTATGACATTATCACTATACATTTTGTCCTATAATCAATAAGTGGATCATTTTAGACCCAGATAATCTTTTTATATCACCCTGGACCCATGGGATTGTGTATAGCCTGTTGCTCAATATTGGACCTTTCAAATTTGTTTATGTTTCTGTAGATTGTGATGGTTAAAACAAAAGGAAAAACACATGTAGTGCATTTCATAAGAATCCACATGATTTACAGCAAGCTGTAGACAATTATAAACCTGTAATTATCAAATAGTTATGTAATTATTTAAATTTTGTTTCATATTTATGTTAAACTAAAAACATGTTAAAACAACATGCTTATTAAAGAAACAAAATGCCTACATTTTGATGCAGGATTGTATTCCATCTTAATACTTAAATTGCAATTTGGAGATTGCTGTGGAAAAACTAAATCAAAACAGAATATTAGAAAATGTCATATAATGTTTCCAGTAAGGTACAGTTCACTAAATTGTTTAGCAAGAGATTGACAAAAAGTTAAATCGATTAGAAATACTCTCTGTATGCCCCATCTGTCCAGGTCACCTTAATCTTTGATCGTCATCTCAACAACATGTATTTCCCGTATAAATCTACATTAAAATGCAGTCTCGCTTTTCATGGTTTTCTGTTCAACACAAAGACAGTCAAACCATTTATAGTATCTATTTTGCACTTAATGAGTATAATGAGGGCAAACTGGTTTTGCAGCATATTGTGTTGAACAAACAATCTTTTACATTGTCTATTATCAGCCAATTGTGTTTGAACTTCCTAATATGTTTAAAGTGCATTTATCCATTTGTGTGTCTCCAAATTGGAACACTCTGTTCACTTTTGCTTGTCCCATTTGCCTTCCCTTGATTGCATTAAAGTGCTGCCAAGACTTCCTCACAGTGCCCTCTGAGGTTTGTGTCTTTAGTAATTAACCCCACTCTCAGATGATCAGCGTCAGTAAATGACCATTTGTGAGACAATGATTTTCTGTGCTTATAATCCAAGTGTATTTTTCTTTTCTTTTTAAATTGTATTATCAATTAAGGCCTACTTGCCTGTGTTTTTAATTCACTGTATTAATTGTAGTTTAGAATATTAACATTAAATATATAAAAAACAATAACATACTCCCTATAGTCCCCTAATTTATGACCACCATCTAAGAATGAAGTGTGAGAACTACTTTCAATTCTTCTTCACTGAATAAGAACAAATGTTAGACAATGAAGCCTATCTTGCTTGATGTAATGCCAGTAGTCTCAGGATCAAAGACTTAAATTACACCAATTCAGCTATGAGATTATAGAGTTTGTTTAGGACCCCCAGAACTCTGGGTGTAAAGACGTATATTTTGTCTTCACACCCAGAGTTCTGTTGATCTTACAGATTTTCCCAGATTTATCTTGTCAGTTATTATTAGACTTTTAGAATCCAAAAAATACATTTAAAAATTCTGTTACATTACCTTTTAGTTCATAGGGTGCCTTGTATTGTTCTTCAGCTTAGGTTCACCTATTACAGTGATTTTGAACAGAAATCTAGGTTCCATTTGAAGCCAAGTCAATAGGGACAAGCTCTGCAGCAGCCAAAAAACAAATGTTGTTGAATAAATTAGGTGCTGTCGATAAATTTGTGGTATTTATTTCTTCAATAAACTTAAATGTACTGCTAATGGTAAATTCTGAAATCCAGCCCCAACACTGAGAAACATGTACTGTGTCGTATCATGTTAAAACCACAACAGTTGAAAACAACAGTGAAAGAGTGGTAAAGCATGATACAATCTTTGAGACAGAAAGTATATTTTAAATGGAAGAAAACAATGGGAAGACTGTGAAATGACCATGTAGATTTACAATAGGGGGAAGAACAGCAGCTCCACAAATCTCCCTCATTCAGTCTTCATTATACTGCTAAATAAAATGTCACATTTACAGTAACTTACAGGCAGCAGAGTTGCCAGTAAAATACTATAATTATTACAGTAACACAGGGGTTACTGGCCAGGATTCAAACCTCCAATCTATCCACATTAGACATTAGTGTCACATCCACTGGGGCCGTTACACTGCTCTCTGGCCCTAGCGAAGATACCAACATATATTTTGTGATTTAGAGATTTCTGCATACTGTAAACCACACCCATGATTTTGTGAATTAACTTTGAAATGTACCATGTTCAGCTGGATATCTCATAATACATGTCTGTCTACTTCCATGCTTACATTGGCAGTGGTGCTTACAAAACCATCTCAGTCCCAGAAATACACTTAAGATGAACCTTTAGAAACCTAAATCAGTACACAAGTCTGAACAATTCCCACAATGGCCACCAAGCTTTCAACGATAGGTCTGGCTCCAATGTTTGACACTACCCACCACCAGCTACATATACACTCACCTAAAGGATTATTAGGAACACCTGTTCAATTTCTCATTAATGCAATTATCTAACCAACCAATCACATGGCAGTTGCTTCAATGCATTTAGGGGTGTGGTCCTGGTCAAGACAATCTCCTGAACTCCAAACTGAATGTCTGAATGGGAAAGAAAGGTGATTTAAGCAATTTTGAGCGTGGCATGGTTGTTGGTGCCAGACGGGCCGGTCTGAGTATTTCACAATCTGCTCAGTTACTGGGATTTTCACGCACAACCATTTCTAGGGTTTACAAAGAATGGTGTGACAAGGGAAAAACATCCAGTATGCGGCAGTCCTGTGGGCGAAAATGCCTTGTTGATGCTAGAGGTCAGAGGAGAATGGGCCGACTGATTCAAGCTGATAGAAGAGCAACTTTGACTGAAATAACCACTCGTTACAACCGAGGTATGCAGCAAAGCATTTGTGAAGCCACAACACGTACAACCTTGAGGCGGATGGGCTACAACAGCAGAAGACCCCACCGGGTACCACTCATCTCCACTACAAATAGGAAAAAGAGGCTACAATTTGCACAAGCTCACCAAAATTGGACAGTTGAAGACTGGAAAAATGTTGCCTGGTCTGATGAGTCTCGATTTCTGTTGAGACATTCAGATGGTAGAGTCAGAATTTGGTGTAAACAGAATGAGAACATGGATCCATCATGCCTTGTTACCACTGTGCAGGCTGGTGGTGGTGGTGTAATTGTGTGGGGGATGTTTTCTTGGCACACTTTAGGCCCCTTAGTGCCAATTGGGCATCGTTTAAATGCTACGGCCTACCTGAGCATTGTTTCTGACCATGTCCATCCCTTTATGACCACCATGTACCCATCCTCTGATGGCTACTTCCAGCAGGATAATGCACCATGTCACAAAGGTCGAATCATTTCAAATTGGTTTCTTGAACATGACAATGAGTTCACTGTACTAAACTGGCCCCCACAGTCACCAGATCTCAACCCAATAGAGCATCTTTGGGATGTGGTGGAACGGGAGCTTCGTGCCCTGGATGTGCATCCCACAAATCTCCATCAACTGCAAACTGCTATCCTATCAATATGGGCCAACATTTCTAAAGAATGCTTTCAGCACCTTGTTGAATCAATGCCACGTAGAATTAAGGCAGTTCTGAAGGCGAAAGGGGGTCAAACACAGTATTAGTATGGTGTTCCTAATAATCCTTTAGGTGAGTGTATACATGGTAAACCACAGAATTTCCACCCAACTTTGCTGCTAAGTGTTTGATTTCTTACCAGAGAATGAGCAATGAGAAATCTGGGCAATTTATACTAGTAATGTACTGTAAAAATGACACTATTTTAAAGAGTACACTAATATACAGGTAAATGTACAGCTTTAATTTTTACAGTTTATATTCTGAGTACTGGTTTTGTACTTATTCCAATGTGTACCTGTCACCAAGGCAAATTATAGGTTTTGACTTTTAAGGGATGACTACACCCCTAAATTAAGAACATAAGAACATAAGAAAGTTTACAAACGAGAGGAGGCAATTTGACCCATTGTGCTGATTTGGTGTCAGGTAATTTGACAAGTTTGCTAACTATCCCAGAGTCCAGATCATTAATATAGATTAGAAAAAGCAAAGGCCCTAGTACTGATCCCTGTGGAACTCCACTAACAACCTCACTCCAGTTAGAAGCGACTCCTCTAATCGACACCCTCTGTTTCCTAGACATCAACCAGTTCATAATCCATCTACTTACATTACCCTGAATGCCTACAGCTTCCAATTTGAGGATCAGCCTTTGGTGTGGAACCTTATCAAAAGCTTTTGAAAATCTAAGTATATCATATCATATGCTTTCACATGATCTACAGCTGCAGTTGCATTTTCAAAAAACTCCAATAAATTAGTAAGACATGATCTGCCTCATCTAAACCCATGCTGACTATCTCCAAGAATATGGTTTTCATTAAGATGCTCCTATTTTCTGTGTAATCATTTTTTCAACATTTTACAAGTAATGCAGGTGAGCTGTCTACCAGTTCTACCTTCACACTCCTCAGTAAAGACCTGGCTCAGCCTTATATAGGGTTGATCTACCATAATCCTTTTTTTTTTCAAAAACAAAACAAACATTTTCTTGTCAAATATCAGCATAATAGATTACACCTTTATCCTCCAGTTCAAACACTTGAACCCATCACAAAGATATATACAGCTCTGGAAAAAATAAGACCACTTAACATTGATTTCTGAACTTGGAGTGGTCTCTTAATTTTTTCCAGAGCTGTATATACAGTACTGTGCAAAAGTTTTAGGCAGGTGTGAAAAAATGCTGTAAAGTAAGAATGCTTTCAAAAATAGACATGTTAATAGATTATATTTATCAATTAACTAAATGCAAAGTGAGTGAACACAAGACAAATCTACATCAAATCTGTCATGGTTCCCTAGCCATTACCTTCTCCCTTCACAGCTTTCCTTCGTCACTCTTTCAATTAACATTCCTCACACCCTTGTGAATTTCTGCTCCTTTCCTCTGCTCTCATTGGTCCTTCACCTGCCTTCCCAGTTTCTGCTTTCCTTTATAAGCCCCTCACCGCCCTCACTCAGGGCGAAGTGTTGTCAGTGCAAACTGAGTCACCAAGCCGTGTTGTCAGTGTGCCATTGTTCTTCCTAGCTCTTTGTCTCCAGTCCTCTCTCGCTTGCTTGCTTGCGCACTCCTAGTCCTGTCTGTCTGTCTCGCTTTCTTTCTCTCGCTCCCTATCCTAGTCCTGTGTCTCTCTCGGCCTCCATGCTCTAGACCATAGCCTGTGACCTCGACCACGTCCTTGATTAGTTTTTATGTCCTGTCTGCCAACTCTACGAATGCTGCACCTGGGTTCTTACTCCTGTGCCCTGCGGTCCTCCCCAGATAGACCGTGACAAAATCCATATTTGGTGTGACCACCCTTTGCCTTCAAAACAGGCAGGGATTTTGTAGGAGTATAGTCAGGTGTATGATTAAACAACTATACCAAATGGGTGCCAGTGATCATCGATTCAATATGTAGGTTGAAATAGTCATTAACTGAAACGGAAACAGCCATTGTCTGACTCCTTTTTGGGACCCACAAGGGTTTTAGCAATACCAAAACTGCTACAGTACCATGCAAATAAGGTTACTGCAACCTTTCTCTTGTGACCAGTTGCAAAAAGTCACAAACTGGTAGGTTGCAGTTAGATTCCAGCAAACATCTGTGCTGCCTTATGTATTAATGATATGGCTTAAAAACATAAACACACCACGAAAAGATATGTAATGCATTAATTGTATTTCTGTAGATCATAAATGAACATACACTTCCACTGAGAATACACTCACATTCACCATACTGAGATGTAGGCCTACACTCGACATTTACACTAATATATAAACATACCTATTTTGAGAATACACTATACTGAAACAAATATGCTGTACTAAAATTACAATCAAATACATAAAGTCCTTGTGCAGCTTTAACATGTCTAACTTTGGATTAATACAGGACAGAAGGAAACTAGCATTATAGTTTTAATATTTTAAATAAAGTAAGTACAATTATATATATAAATGCCAAATTAGGTTAAATGTTAAAATGGTGGAAAACAAACCTGGGAGAAAAGGTAAACGTCATTGGTTGAAAATATCTGAGGCCTCACTGAGGCGAACGTGTGCACGAGATCATTACAGTTGTGGTACGAGACAATGGGAACACCTACATTAAAAGCATTCCATTAAAATATCTCTATTTGTATGTATTTATATATTTATTGACTACGAATTAATACTGTAGCGTAAGGTACACTTATAAATTTCAATTAAAGAAGTGAATTTATAGTATCACCTTATCACGAATCCTGGAATCTTGTAGAACTCAATTTCCGTAATAATTGGACCCAGACACCAATTCCAAAGATATAAATTGTCAAATTTATTAAAAACAAAGACTAAATGTAGCACTACACTAATTATACAAAAGGGAAAACGAATTAAAAATTCAACTCTAGATCAACAAATCAAAGACAAATCACTTCCGTGACCAAATCAAAGACCATGGGATCGCATATGATAACACACAAATCGTTAAACAAAAAAGGTTATAAACACATTGACTACAATACCGGTTAGTAAGACGAAGGTGAGTCTCTCATTAGTATTGTTAGTCGGACATCAAATAACTACGCAGGTTAGTATTTATGTCAGGTAACTTCTTGTTATATATATATATCAGTCTCATTTACGTTTAGGTGCCGAGAAAGATCCTATCATTACTTGTTACCACAATTTCCATTAACTGATTATTATTCAATGATTAAGGATAGGCAGGGCCACCAATAATCTAATGTCTATTAACTTGTGTCAATTTCAGACTAAACAGTTAAACAGGAATGAGAAGATATTTCTCAGCGTTGACAGATTTTATTTCTAAAATTGTCAACAAAAGTTTAATGCAACACACATTTATATTTAAGAAAGCTAAATGATATTACACATTCTAGAGTTATGAATCACAGATTAACATTTCTAATTGAATTCTCAAATGTCATGAATGATAAACTCCAAACTGTTAAACTTATCTGAACTTCGTCGCAGAGAGGCCTCTCTGTCTTCGGGCTCAGATAACAGCGCACGGCACGAGGTCCGTGTGGTTTGGAACAAAGGCAGTCCGGTTCGGCTTTCCACTGATTTGAAGGCTACAAGGTTGTGCACAAAATCTTCTTTGCAAGCAGGATTTCCACCGTAGTTACTTGAAGACAAAGTCTTTGAGGAAAGCAGGGCCCTGTTTGTTTCCAAGGGTTAAGTTTCTTAAGACTCAATAGCTATTTAAATGACTGAACACTTTCGTATTCAGTCGAGTTAGTCAATTGTCCAGCTGTAAAACTCCACTGATCAGGCGCAGTTTGTAAAGTTCTTTATTTAATAAAGTTCTTTAAAGAATTCTTCATATGGCTCAATCTCCTTCTCCCAGTTAAACTCTGTTGCCGGCAAAGACTTAGTTGGTTCCGTTTCGGTTCTGGCAACAGAGCTGTAGGTTGAGCTGTGGTAGCGGGTTACTGGTTCGGAGAGAGAGAGAGAGAGAGAGAGATGCCATGCGCTACCATTTATATGCCTGTCAGATCAATAGATTGGTTCTTGAGTTTGTGAGATTGGATTTCGGTTTCAGCCCCCAGTGTCCTATTGGAGGGGGGCTTGATTTATGACTGATGTCAATCCATGCCATCTTTTGGAAATGCCGGTTGGCCCGGGTTCGTAGCTCTGTGTCGGGATTTCGGCTTTCGTCCATTTTATTACCTACAGGCCCTCTTCCCCAGACATCTCACAGCAGGGATTCCAAACTATTTGGCCTATTCTCTGTGCCATCCTCCCAAGACTGCCACTTTGATGTAAACCAGTTCACATGCTGATGAGCTAAGGAAATCTGATAACTTTGGGGGGAGAGGTCTTCTTTAGATCAGTGCTTCATCTCAGAGCTAAAATGCTCTTATCAAAATATACCCCCCATAATGCTACACTACCGTATGTGAAACTCCCAATTTATAGTCTCTTATATAATTATTCACGGCAACCAATTACACCATACGGTAAATGTTTAGAAATATGAACCCCACGTAAAATACACGTTCACTGAGCTTTTGGTGAACTCAGAAAGGCACCAAAAATGTGTGTTTCTGTTTAATATGAAGTGTACTCTTCACTATTGTGATGTTTGCCGAGTGACTGTATCCCGTGAAAGCTGAGACTCTCAGCTCTCTAATGCTGTCAATCATTCTCTGATGCATTTTTTTTTTTATCACATTGTTACGACACTAATTGGCTGATGTAAGGGAATGAGGAGGACATAACATACAAATGTAGTAGTGGGAGAGTGAGATGAGTGCCAAAAACCAACACTAAGAGTCACCTATATATACAAATAAAGGGTTTATTTACAAAGGGTAGGGGAGTATATACAACTATGTACAATAGTCAAACCGGACGTGACAACAATACAAATAATAAACATGCACCCACAGAGGAAAACAACATGGACAGTGTCGGCTAATACTGAAACCAAACAAAATCTCACTAAGCCAGTCTAGAAGGGAATCCACTACCTAACTCATATTTCTGGACAGATCCTAACTATTTACACTAACTAAACTATATAACCCTGACAACTAATACAAAGGGGTGATCACCGCCCCTACCTAAATACCTAATGTGCTAGACAACATATATCCCTACGTGTAATCATGTAAACCCATGGGTATCTCACCTATCTACCTGTTTTTTAGCCTGAACAAAAGTCAATAACAGTTTACAATGTGATGAAAACAAAACAAAGAAGCAAAACAATAAGTAATTTCACAAGGAAACACAATCAATCACAAAGTTACAAACAAACAAGCAAGGTAGCAACACGAAATGGCGTTGTGGTATGTTGGCTCCCCCGAATGGAGAAATGACAGTCATTTTAAACAGTAGTCTGAGACATTAGATTGGACAGGAGCAAGGGACAGCGGAGATTGAGTGATGGGAATGTGAACCAATCACAGACGGACACCTGCTTAAAATAGGGATAGGGAGGACAAAGAACATAGAGCACAACGCCAGTGCACATACGCACGTACATAAGGCACGTAACACACATTCCGATGAAAAATCTAAGAAAATACTGACAATTTTGACATAGGGATGGATTAAATCAAAACTTTGACCCACCTGCTAATAGCAAACTACAAACCTGTACATCATAGCGGTTACATTTATGATTAGAAGAAAGTGGTATCTAAATAAAAATGATGCCGCAACTGAGCACAGTTCTGTAGTTTTCTATTAGCAGGTGGGTCTAAGTTTTGATTTAATCCCAGCCATAGTCTGGAAGTCTTGGACAGTCTCCTGTTGAAAACGAAAGCGAAACCTTTTCTGTAGAAGCAACACACGCCAGTGCAGAGCTCAAAATTTAAACAATCTCTGTTCAGTGCACTGATACACTACTATCTTATATCATCAGATCTGAACTTCTCTGTTTGATAGAACATAAAACATTATACATAATATTATTGTACTGGATTAACCGTAAGGGTGTTCCAAACAACACAAGCCTATTTGCAAATAAATCACACCGAATGTGTGGGATCTGTGCACGTCTGAGTGGGTCCCCCACCATACATCTGTGTGCGCCATTCCCCCCTGAGTCAACATGGTGGCACTTTTACACTGAAACGCAGTCTGTGGGATTTTAAATGCATGTGGAGCCAATAAACTCAAACTCATTAAATTTCATACGATATGCGGTTTCGGCAGATATTTAGTAGCATCTCTGCACGAGAGCATTGCGTAACAATTCTGTACAGCATCATTGTGCGCGGGTTCATTCACAGAGCGCCTGGTGACGCATAAAGCTGCGGCTGAGCCACGGAGCGCTATTTTTACAGTGAGGGAAAAAAGTATTTGATCCCCTGCTGATTTTGTACGTTTGCCCACTGACAAAGAAATGATCAGTCTATAATTTTAATGGTAGGTGTATTTTAACAGTGAGAGACAGAATAACAACAAAAAAATCCAGAAAAACGCATTTCAAAAAAGTTAAAAATTGATTTGCATGTTAATGAGGGAAATAAGTATTTGATCCCCTACCAATCAGCAAGATTTCTGGCTCCCAGGTGTCTTTTATACAGGTAACGAGCTGAGATTAGGAGCACTCTCTTAAAGGGAGTGCTCCTAATCTCAGCTCGTTACCTGTATAAAAGACACCTGTCCACAGAAGCAATCAATCAATCAGATTCCAAACTCTCCACCATGGCCAAGACCAAAGAGCTGTCCAAGGATGTCAGGGACAAGATTGTAGACCTACACAAGGCTGGAATGGGCTACAAGACCATCGCCAAGCAGCTTGGTGAGAAGGTGACAACAGTTGGTGCGATTATTCACAAATGGAAGAAACACAAAATAACTGTCAGTCCCCCTCGGTCTGGGGCTCCATGCAAGATCTCACCTCGTGGAGTTTCAATGATCATGAGAACGGTGAGGAATCAGCCCAGAACTACACGGGAGGATCTTGTTAATGATCTCAAGGCAGCTGGGACCATAGTCACCAAGAAAACAATTGGTAACACACTACGCCGTGAAGGACTGAAATCCTGCAGCGCCCGCAAGGTCCCCCTGCTCAAGAAAGCACATGTACAGACCCGTCTGAAGTTTGCCAATGAACATCTGAATGATTCAGAGGAGAACTGGGTGAAAGTGTTGTGGTCAGACCAAAATCGAGCTCTTTGGCATCAACTCAACTCGCCGTGTTTGGAGGAGGAATGACCCCAAGAACACCATCCCCACCGTCAAACATGGAGGTGGAAACATTATGCTTTGGGGGTGTTTTTCTGCTAAGGGGACAGGACAACTGCACCGCATCAAAGGGACGATGGACGGGGCCATGTACCATCAAATCTTGGGTGAGAACCTCCTTCCCTCAGCCAGGGCATTGAAAATGGGTCGTGGATGGGTATTCCAGCATGACAATGACCCAAAACACACAGCCAAGGCAACAAAGGAGTGGCTCAAGAAGAAGCACATTAAGGTCCTGGAGTGGCCTAGCCAATCTCCAGATCTTAATCCCATAGAAAATCTGTGGAGGGAGCTGAAGGTTCGAGTTGCCAAACATCAGCCTCGAAACCTTAATGACTTGGAGAGGATCTACAAAGAGGAGTGGGACAAAATCCCACCTGAGATGTGTGCAAACCTGGTGGCCGACTACAAGAAACGTCTGACCTCTGTGATTGCCAACAAGGGTTTTGCCACTAAGTACTAAGTCGAAGGGGTCAAATACTTATTTCCCTCATTAACATGCAAATCAATTTATAACTTCTTTGAAATGCGTTTTTCTGGATTTTTTTGTTGTTATTCTGTCTCTCACTGTTAAGATACACCTACCATTAAAATTATAGACTGATCATTTCTTTGTCAGTGTGCAAACGTACAAACTCAGCAGGGGATCAAATACTTTTTTCCCCTCACTGTATATTATACACTCACCTAAAGGATTATTAGGAACACCATACTAATACTGTGTTTGACCCCCTTTCGCCTTCAGAACTGCCTTAATTCTACGTGGCATTGATTCAACAAGGTGCTGAAAGCATTCTTTAGAAATGTTGGCCTCTTGCAGTTGATGGAGATTTGTGGGATGCACATCCAGGGCACGAAGCTCCCGTTCCACCACATCCCAAAGATGCTCTATTGGGTTGAGATCTGGTGACTGTGGGGGCCAGTTTAGTACAGTGAATTCATTGTCATGTTCAAGAAACCAATTTGAAATGATTCAACCTTTGTGACATGGTGCATTATCCTGCTGGAAGTAGCCATCAGAGGATGGGTACATGGTGGTCATAAAGGGATGGACATGGTCAGAAACAATGCTCAGGTAGGCCGTGGCATTTAAACGATGCCCAATTGGCACTAAGGGGCCTAAAGTGTGCCAAGAAAACATCCCCCACACCATTACACCACCACCACCAGCCTGCACAGTGGTAACAAGGCATGATGGATCCATGTTCTCATTCTGTTTACGCCAAATTCTGACTCTACCATCTGAATGTCTCAACAGAAATCGAGACTCATCAGACCAGGCAACATTTTTCCAGTCTTCAACTGTCCAATTTTGGTGAGCTTGTGCAAATTGTAGCCTCTTTTTCCTATTTGTAGTGGAGATGAGTGGTACCTGGTGGGGTCTTCTGCTGTTGTAGCCCATCCGCCTCAAGGTTGTACGTGTTGTGGCTTCACAAATGCTTTGCTGCATACCTCGGTTGTAACGAGTGGTTATTTCAGTCAAAGTTGCTCTTCTATCAGCTTGAATCAGTCGGCCCATTCTCCTCTGACCTCTAGCATCAACAAGGCATTTTCGCCCACAGGACTGCCGCATACTGGATGTTTTTCCCTTTTCACACCATTCTTTGTAAACCCTAGAAATGGTTGTGCGTGAAAATCCCAGTAACTGAGCAGATTGTGAAATACTCAGACCGGCCCGTCTGGCACCAACAACCATGCCACGCTCAAAATTGCTTAAAATCACCTTTCTTTCCCATTCAGACATTCAGTTTGGAGTTCAGGAGATTGTCTTGACCAGGACCACACCCCTAAATGCATTGAAGCAACTGCCATGTGATTGGTTGGTTAGATAATTGCATTAATGAGAAATTGAACAGGTGTTCCTAATAATCCTTTAGGTGAGTGTATATATATATATTAATCTCTAATCTGCTCTAATGCAGGGATACAGGGATGAGTGTAAGGAAAACACCAACATAAAGTTGCAGCACACTATCTAGTACAGCACACTTATGATATTTTTTTTCCCTAAACCTACAACTAGACTTGTACAAATGATTTGTCTTCATCACTTGTCTCATAGAAATCAAACTCATTTTCGAATTGTTCTGTAGCAGATCTTGCTCCCAGCAAAGATCTGAAAACACTACAAACACAGACAATACAGTAGTTAGTAAACAAGAGCAGGATACTTTGGGAAGTGCATGTACCACTGAATGCACGTATATGAATATATGCACTATCTGTTTTGGTGCTGAACCTGCATCAGTCAGGCCTTCTACAGCTTGAAAGTTGATTTACCCACCAAAAATAGTTTAATAGATCTGTTGTCTACTAGATTGTACGTATATATACAAATATATATTTAAATTAAAATACTTAAAGACTCCTTGGCATGTCAGTATGAAATATTTACATCGCATATTAACCTCATTATCCCTTGCGGTGGGGTCAGATCTAACTCGTAGCAATGCTGTCTGCAATGAACAGATGCAGAGGTAATGCAGGAGAGACGCGCACTGCAGCTGGAACCTCACTGCGCAGGCGCGCTTGAGTTTGCTTTGATTTATATTCATTGTATTTGTTATAAACTGAAGCGCAGAGAGTCCTCGCTTTTAATATTACTGTTAAAAGTAATAAAGTATGCACGTTACCCAGGGCAGCTCTTCCTCCGTGTCCGCTGCTCCACAAGGGCCTCCCGTCCGCTCCGCGACCCCGGCTCCCCTCGCACGGCCTCGCCGCCCGCAGCTCCCGTATCCTCCGCCTCAGCGCCTCGTTCTCCCGCTGCCTCCGGCTCAGCTCCTCTCGGTACTCGGCCACCGTCTCCGCCGCTGCCCTCCGCACCTCCCGCTGGGCGATTTTGGTCAGCTCGGTCAGAGCCGAGGACATGCGCTTTCTGAACCGCTCGGAGAGAGACATTTTCTTTCTTCGCTTCAGTAAACGCCTCCAGACAATAAAAGCTATCGATTATACAATTAAACACAAATGAGCCCAATGATGGAGCACCGCGGGAAAACGCAACGGTTGTAATTTCAATTCGTCCCGTTATGATGAAACCCCGTCCATCGAAGCGCTGCCATTGGCCAGCGGTCGCTGATCACAAATCTCGCGAGAACCTGTAATCTGCATTTGTTCTAGCAGGATCTGAGGGCGTTTGGTACGGATAGTTGAAGTGGAAGATGCGCTTGAGCTGCGCACGAAACAGCTGGTCCGATTGGGAATTGCATCGTTATTAATGAAAAGTGTTTGTCTGGAGACACAGGAGGACATCAGAGACATTGTGTCGAGAGATATAGTCTCAAGTGCCGAGTGCGATCACGAAGAAATTCGTTTTATTAGCAGCTTGGAGTGAAATCCACGTACAGAGACAATGACTGCTTACTGTCATAAAACTGGATTTCACAGGACCGGTGCAGCGCCTGACTGAGGATAATAATCGCATCAGCAGCCGATGGTATTAATATTGAATGACAGCTGGTGTCCAGGCTGTGTGAGTGAATGTGTGCAGGACAATCCAGAGACAGTCAGTGTGAAGGAACACGATTCAGTTAACGTGTCCATTGACAAGATCAATTAATGAATAAATAAATACAGCAGATCTGGGTTTCCCTCTAAAACATTAAGGACAGGTTTAATAAATGCGTGCACACACGCCATGACTGAGACGTGCAGGTTACATTATAACCGGCTACATTGTATCTGGATGATTCATCGTGAAACGTGTGTATTTTGTTTCAACTGTAACTTTTGCCCGGGTTAAGGACGTCTGATAAGTACATTATAAATAATACGGCAAAAAGTATTGTTTGCAGTTACACATCTGCAGTAAGAGTAATAAGTTAAGGGAGTCACGCTATATACCAGCACAAATGACGACGATAATAATAACACATATTGGCGATTTAGTATTATTGTTGCGCATGGAACCGTATTCTTATGGGAACATGCTTGTCTGATTATAATCTCTACACGTTCAGCTCTTCCTAATATCTCTGAACAGAAACGTGTATTTACTACGCTGTTTACAATCATGTAAAGCACAAAATAAAACACACACACATGTCCTCTGCTCGGCAGGCTGTGTCAGCGCAGTGTTTCTGTCTCCGCTGCGGACGGATTTAGCGGCCGCTGTGAAGTCCGTCGCTCTTATCTTACATCCGGGACTCCGGCGCGGCTCGACGCTTAAGCCGGTGGAACCGAGGCGCACGCAATTTGAGGTCGTCTGTGTTTTCTTTTGCGTTGCCAATAAGCAGTGTTTACTTTTCAAAGGGTCTCCTTTTTCTTTTTAACAGACAACGGGTGTAAAGCAACATCAGGGAATGTTTAATGCACAGTCTAACGGTCCCACGCCAAAGCAAACAACAAATCCTCTTTCTTTTTCTATCTGTGTCCCACTCTCTAACAGTCGCTCACTCCCACACAGTATCAACACACTCTGCTCTGTGCCATGTGATTTCAATGTGCACAGTGCACTATTTACATTTCTATTCATTACTACATAGTTGTTTCAACATGTACAGTGTATGTTAAAGTGTAATGAATATTGTATGATGTGCACTATTTAAATGTTTTTATTTTTATTTATTTTTACCTCTCCGCCATAAAGATGGGCACCACCTGCAGCGAGGTAGGGGGCCCTACAACCAAGTCTCGCCTATGGCCACCAAAAGGCTAGGGCCGGCCCTGTGGTTCTGCTACTTTCCTGCTAACATATACACCAGAATCTTCTTTGCAACCTTTCTGCTAACTTACTAACCTTAAGTCACTTACCTGCTACCTTGCTGTTACCTAGGTAGATCCGTTCTTGCAAACTTTTTGGGTTGCTGCAATGTAACTGCAATCTTGCAATCTTGCTGGTATATTTCTGGAACATCCTCTCATATAAACTACTATGCACGGATATGCTCAATTCAGTTGCTGGTTCTATGTGTAATGCAATTGAAACAGTAGTTCAGTTGTCAATGAGCTGTCAAAGAAGAAGAATATCTAGAGAATGTTATAGAGGTGAAGTCGACAATTTATGGATTCTTGAATGACGTGGAAACAGACATTATTGTAGGCCCTGGAGATAAAGCATACACACATGAACCCTATCAACTCTATTGAATGTCCATTTATAGTGTGAAATGTGATATTTTTAAAATGAAAATAAAGGTTTTAATGAGATCATGGTAAATCATAAATTGTTTTACGCTTTTATATCAAGGTAACATTTAAACATGATCTGAGCTATTTATTACTCCAGTGAGTCTCCAATGTTTATATTGTATGGGTTTAGACATGATCATTTATAGTAAAGGCATTAATGCATCTAAGAATAGTCGCTACTGTCTTCGACGTGTGCATGTGCTACAGCTGTCACAAGTGGATTATCAAAACATTGTTCTGTCTAGACTGCCTACTGGAAATAGTGGTAGAAAGTAAGTGAGGATTCAAATCTACCATTTGAAATTATGTAAAAATGTATATATATATATATATATATATATATAGATCAAAAGAATTGTGGAAATTATTTGTTCAAGAGACATTCAGTAAAGCAAAAGGTTCCACATTACATTCTTAATCCAGTTTTGTTTGTTTGTTTGTTTTGGATTTTAAAATCTGTTACCATGGATTATATCACAAAAAAAAAAAAAAGCAAAAATGTTTTTTTTTACTCCCCAGTGCTTTCTTTCTTCCTACTATGTTTATGTTTATTTATTATGATTTAAATTTATGATTTTGATTGTCTTAGGAGAGAAGAAAAATAGTTGTTTGAATAACATGAAGAGATACATATTATTTAATTTAAGATTTTTAGTTTCTGAAATTCATCACCCAAGGTGACATGCACATTATTATGCGATCATTTCTAGAAGAGGCTTGGTAAGGGGGGTGGGGTAGAATGGGCTTGGATGATGGTGTTGGCAATGATGCAAAAAATGTTGCACTATTAAAAAGTCATTTCAACTGTGACAACAACACCTGGTTATTTTTATTTTATTGGGTACAGAATTATTGTTATATATCTGGGAGGCCAACATATTATAAATTATATCATTAATTGGAAAGAAACCCAAGTTTGATCACATTCTTCAAAAATGGACAGATACATCTGGAGTTATTGTTATAACTCAAGAGTCGTCAAGCCATCAAATCCAATAGGGTTAATTCTTTCTGGTGCCCAAGTCCTTTGACCCTTAACCAGCATCATGCATTGAATATCTACATACTAAATCTATGTTTGGTATATTGGCAACAGTCATTTGTAGAGGAGCATTGAAAGTTTCCCATATTAGAACACTTTTTTGGCTGTCCATTATGCCTTTTGGAGAGCAGGGAATGCAAGTGATGTTCCAGCAGCTGGTGGACTGGGTACTTCAGAAAACTCAGGGCTTTGCTGCTGCTTGCCTTGACGCTATAATAATTTACTGGCATGCCTGGCAGGACCATCCATTCCATGCAGACAATAAAACCTGGATTCAGAGTGAATCCCCAGAAAGGCATCCTAGCCAAGAGGTATATTTATTAGGATGGGAGGGATGCATATTGTTTCAGTAAAGCAGCAGGTCTGAATAATGTCCATGGAAAAAACAAATCCCAACACTATTGTTTGGGCTGAAAACTTTGACAATCATTTTAAAGAGTTACAGGTTAGGTTGTGCTTCGTAGTCCTAATTCTCTCTCTATATATATAACTCTCCTCTCATGTTTTTCTCAACAAAATGTCTACATATGAAGCAACTACTTATTTCTCTCAATGTAAATCAGATTTTGTACTAATAAAGATAATGAATGGTAAACAAAGCCAGTACAAATAACAAAAAAGCAACAACAACAAAAGGAAAACCAAGAAAAACATTTTACAACAAACAATAACTATTTTAGGACACTGTGAATAATAGTGTTTATTTTATATATGAATATATTGGTAGGTTCCAGATAATCTTGGCAGAGCTTAAATAACATAAAACAGTGGCGCCATCCTAAGAGATTTACAGGCCATGCCATCAAGTCTCCATTTAATTTACTTACTTTATGATTGATGATTTAGCTCTGACACAAAGTTAATGCTTATGTTACCTAACATTTGTTTTCAAGATAGCTCAGGACTACTGTGTGAGCTTTTTGATTCTGAAATGGAGGCAAAGTATACATTTATATATATATATATATATATATATATATATATATATATATATATATATATATATACATTTGTATACTACAGGGGTGAGGTGTGTGGGTGTGTGTGTAAACATTTGACTGCCACTCTCGAAATCAATGAAATTGTAGGTAAATGTACAACAAATCCACACCCACTGTCCCGACTCAGTTACATTGTATTCTTTAGTTTTCTCTGGGTGGAATCAAGACAATTAAAATAATAATAATAATAATAATAATAATAATATATATATATATATATATATATATATAATGAACAGTATTTATTAAACTTAATTACTGGATATATCACTGTTTCAAATACATTCAGCTAAAACTGTATACATTTAAAATATGTAAAAGTAACTGCTGATTAACTTTTATTTTTCTCCCCACACAAATGTATTTTACACAATGTTATGAGCCTCAACTTGGCTATAACTGTTGAATACTGTGAATATACATAATACTCGAATATGTAGTATGTGCTACTGATAATTAATCATCATTTTCTCATGATAAGATCAGTGGGCACAAACTGCTGTGCCCGCCTGCAGCTCCTAATACACTGGCTACACGCACAAATCAGTACCATCCGACTGTGGGCTGCGATTACCAGTAAATACAGGTCGTTTCTGACGTGTAATAAAGTTCATGAAATAGGACCTTACAATAAAAATTGAACCAGAAAAAACCCCAGCTGCTGGCTGTGGAGAAGTTAGTCCACTTGTTTGTGTCGGTCCGCCGGCCCCTCCTCTGCGCTGTGACTCAAGCGCCGGGAATCGGCTGCGCAGCGCGGAGGGAAGCCCAGGCAGCCGGCGGCTCCGTCTCTGTCACTGGGATTTGCACCAGCTGGAAACAATGGAGCAACTTGCTTTGTGTCACAATATAGCGCCAAGCACTGTATAAATTAGTCTTGCTTTTGCACGATCGGTAATGATTTAGCGAAGACAACCCGGCGCTGAAATCCACCGTCTCCAATGGTCCACAGCAACATGCCCAAAACCCCCTCAACTTCTCAAGAGATCCACATGGACACCCTGGAAAACCCGGGTTTACAGGTATGTAGCTCTTACATATACCGATTTAAGGTGGATGAGTAGTGGTTCATGTTAACTTAGTGGCGTTAGTTTAACATTGAATTTGAACAAAGGTAATAAGAGCCGTAATTGGTTTCTGCTTTGAAACGCATCGTCCTAAATAACGGGGCCACTTTGACAAGTTTCTGTGTATTGTTTTACACATGTCGATCACATGTATACAGAGAGATCAGACCATGTGTGCTGTATTACATACTATAATTGAAATAATACAAGGTCTGCCAATTACACTCTCTAGGAAAGGTATTAGTTAATTGTGCTACTTTTAAATGAGTTGTTCATACACAAATGCAAATTATACAATGCAACGGCTTATCTTAATGATTTTATTGTTGTTCTAGAATGTCTTGCAATAGAATTCTCGTCATGCTCTTATTGGAGTGATGTCTTCCCATGCGGATCAAATAGTACTGGTCTCTGGTCAGTAATAATAATTCAAAAGAAACAGAACAGTCCTGTGTTTGAGTTTTCTCAAACTGAAGACAAACAGTACAACCACAGCGTTATGTTATAATGTTTAAATAAAGACCTTAACTCTTTAGTTAGCTGCTGTTATTTAATTAGCTGTTTTTTTTTTTTTTTTTTTTTTTTTTTTTAAATGATGGAAACTGAATGGATAATCCTAAAAATCAAAAAGGGACAAATATTTTGACAAAACACCCAACTCTGACAGTTGTTGTGTCAAGGTGTGCTATAATGCATGGGATTACAACAGCCATTAGGTTAGCCGCAATAAAATTGGTTAGTCAGTCAAGGTGTGGGGATACTTGACCATTATAGCTGTTGGTTTGAGAAGTGATTTTAGTTTATGCCCAATACAACCAGATTCTCCAGATTAAACTTCTCCAAAAGGTGTTTTTATTTTCTTACAGCAATAATGAAACTGCACATGTCACCACAAGTACAATGCAGATATTATAACGCAAGGCATTACAGCTCTGCCCTGATCTGGCTCATAATGAGCCCCCTTGAACATCTTGTAGACTATTCTTGTCTGATTCGCTGAAAGCTCACTCATAAATCTATGTTCTTCATAGTCTGTACCGATATATCTGCCAGAAAAGAGATTAATTTGAACAAAAACAGCTTGAGGATCTTGTCCAAATAGTGTGTTAGCTTTGTGGGTAAAACACTGGCCTTATGGATTGCTGGCACATGATGCCAGTTACTGTATGTTTGTGGAAGTTTTCACATTTCCAGTGGCTAGTCATGATCACTTCCATATTATGACCACTGATATGTGCATTATTGACTGTGCAGCGCGCTTACAGCTGGTTTCATGGACTATGATTAGCATTGATCTAAGACTACCTAATGTTATTTTAGATAAGGAATTCCTAAACTAGTGCAGATCTGGGTCGGGAAAACAGCCATTAGTTCAGGATTCAACCTGGGGCTCTCTGAACACCTTAGTACACATGATGTTCTTGACTGGTAAAACCAGTTCTGGATATTGTGACAGGGAGAATTGGTCCGATACAGAGCACTTCCTGTGTTTGCTCACTGTAGTACACCTGCTTGAATTCACCACAATAAGTCACCACTGCAGATTGTGATGTGGGGGAGGTCAACAAAAGAAAGCTTGGTCACATAGATCTAGTCACTGGGTCTTTATGAGTTCGGATGGGGCTATGAAATTACCTTAAGATGATAAAACAGAACATGTAAATTACTTTAGGCATGGCACCTTTGCCAATATGAATGTGTGCTTAATTAACATGTGCAGCCAGTGATGGCCAGTATTGTTACATTAAATAAATAGGTACCTATTTCAGTATAACCTTTATTGAAATCTTTATCTACTATATATTGCAAATAAATTGTAATTGGAGCAGAATTAAAATGAAACAATTACAAATAAAATCTTAACTCCATATGATGTACAGAAGCATAGGCTATTGCTATTGTTTTAGTTTGAAAATAAAAGATCCATAAAATATGACACTCTAAATAAAAAAAATGTTAAAGCACATTGGATTAATTGCATCTCCTCTGAATCCACTAGTGACACATGTAGTTTTACCTGTCATTGGAAACCACACTAATAATACAGTTAACATGTTTCAGTCATAACCATCAACAGTTAGTTAGTTAGTTGAGTGTTTTAGTATGCAATTTGTGCTCTTCTGCAACTAAAATAGAAATAGAGGAAGCCTAAAGATAACCAATTGGTTTTAGGGATAATGTTGAAAGATAATCTGAAAAGAATCAAACTGCAGGCAACATAAATGCATTTCCTTCTAAATTTCTACTGCCTGAGTGCTTCCTGTTACCAGGCAAACCTTGATGAAATGTACATTACCAGGGGCTGACTTTTAAGTAGAACAGCCATAGCTGACAATCACTGTGATTTAAGTTAATGGGAATTAATGAGTCTTTCTCACACCAAGGTCTGCACTGGAGACCAAAAATGCAGTTCCGAAGCTTAAGTTCAGATTCAAATGCAAATGCAGTAAAACTATAACATTACAAGGAAAAGCCTGGACTACTTTGGGGGCACAAGGCTGAACATTTTTCCTTCAAATCACAGCTGGATGCCACCTTTCTGATTTGGATTTTTTTTAGTGTTCTGATGAAACTTCTTGAAGTGATTTTTATTTTTATGGAAAAATCTTTTATTCTCTGTGACCACAATATGCTTCATTATTTTATCCTGTGAAATATAGGTCTTGTTGCACTTTTCTATATGTCCTCTTGTCTTTTATAAATGAAAAACACCCCCACACACTGTATTATGCAACCTCTTCCTCTGTTCTTTTAAAAAAGCTTCAGTATTAAACCATTAACAGTAGAATTATTATAGAATTATTATGATTTACTCTATATATCACTTTATTGCAGGTGTTTTACATTTGGGAATCTAGTTGAGAGCAATCTATTAGCACCTGCATGGTTTTCATTTATTTTAATTTCATTATTATTAAATATGCATCATTAAAATCATTGTGGCTTGCTCCTTGCCTCACGCTCGTTCCTTGACCATAGTCAATGGCAGATCCAGCACTAGGCTTACTGATTCATGACGCAGTAGTTCTCCTGTGAAAGGTACGCACTGCATTCGGATTCTTTTCATCTCCATACGGAACCACCGTGCTTATATTCCGTTACTCCACAACACTGTGCGCAACAAGTGGGTAATACTGATTGACTTTTCACTTTTCCTGCCACTGACCAGCTGAACAGTCAGAATATTTTAAATTTAAAATATTCAGAATAAAATAAATTGGAATATTCACATTCATATTCTGAATGCTCTGTTTACATACATCGGAATACTCGATATTCCACATTTACATGGCAAGTGGAATATTCCCTATATGCTATTAATGTCCCGCTGCAAACCTGAACTCAGTGAAAGTGTTTGAAGTTGATCTGCAATTGTGTTGAGAGCTAGTATTATTGTAGCATATTGAACAATAGACAGACTTCGAGATGTCTTTTTTCAGATATGGAATTTATATTTTGAGATTGTTCTGGACTCTGAGGGTCTTGTGGTGAGATGCATTGATGTAGTCTGGCACGTTTGTATTGTTACTGCGAGCAAGGAGACACATTGGGGATTGCACAGACATAAGAGTTGAGCCAAGCTGAGTCATCCAAGCAAAAGTAGCAGCTCTTCCTTGAACCCTTCACCACATTTTACGTCACTCTCTTTTCACGGGTGCATTTTTGTGGGTTGAGCGTCAAATTCTGAATGCCGTTTACAGGCCTCAGAATGAATCTTTAGTATTATGAATATAGAGGTTCCTCTGGGCCTGGGTTTGAGACTCCTGTTCTAGCATTGAGGTCTCCATCCGTTGTCTGCTTAAACCCTCAATTTCAGAATATTTAATGAAAAATATAGTATTTGTTGGTAACTGTATTGTTTTTCCACAATTGGTGTATGGTTGCATAAATGTATAATGTTTCACTTTCAGATCTTGGGTAGATTGAAAAATGGGAAACCCTGTAGCTCATCAATCTTGTAACATAGCAATGAACCAAATCTCAGGGTAGGACTCAAAAGAAAGAAGTCTTTGAATTAAACAGATGCTAACCAGTGCACTTGTATAAGTATATACGTTAATATAGTTCAAAAGGTGTCTCTTGTTGTATAAGAGATGTCATCTCATTTAGTTTGATACAATTGCTAAGGAATTGCATCAGATTGTAATACTGTACTAACAAGAAATCATTAATTTCATATTTTTAAAGATAGTGTTTAGCTGACATTTGTCATGTTATCAGTTATGTTTGAACTTTTTTGTTATTGTCATGCCAAGCATAAATGTTTCAAAGGACAATTTTAAATAAAAATGTAAGAATCAACATAAAACTATATCTGCACAATTGTATACTGTATCAAGTATCTGTGTGGTTCAGTTGGAAGAAAGTTCATTTTGTAGATGTATATATAAAATAAATAAAATGTATAATGATAAAATGTATATATGAAGCAACCCTCTGCAATACTGAAAATAAATAAATAGGTGACATGAAAAGCAGCGAATATGAATTGGTTTTCCTTCTTCTGATAATAAGCGTTAAAGTAAGAAACATGATAATAATTGGTTGACTGTCTTACACTGTTGTTGAAATGCTTTACATTTAAATTTCTCAATTTTCAGAAACCACTGAATCATAGGAAGGGCCCAGATTTGAAGCAGCTATGCCTGAACTGAACTAGAAGGCCCACCCTACAATCCAAAACGAAGCAAAAACTTATGTTCCTAGAAAATAGATTATTTTTAACAAAGAATAATATCATTGGGCACATCATATGAGTCTCCCTTCTCCCCTTGCTCTCTAAAACCTTTGAGCAGACAGTTCACCATTAGATATCATAACTTCTATCTCACCACTCACTCCTTGACTTGCTGCAATCTGGCTTTCACTTTGCTTACTCTCCTATCTGTCACCAATTCCCTTAACTCTGCTTGTGCGTCCTCCCTTTCTTCTGTCCTAATCCTCCCTGATCTCTTTGCAGCCTTTGACACTTAGTCTTCTGACCCTTTCACCCCCTCTCACATCTCTTCCTGCCTCTCTGTTCTTTCCTCCAAACATGTACTGCATGATACAATTAAGCAATTAACATCCTGTCATGCTCTGAGGCATGTATGAAAATGCTGAGCAGGCCCAGTTGACCTCGATTTTGGATCAAGATGGCAAGAGGAGAGTTAAGTGGTGCAAAAATCATAGGCACTGGTCTACAGAGATGTGGAAAAAAGTTATATGGTCAGATAGTCATCTTTCACCATATTCTCAACAAGTGGGGCGAGGGCATGTGTGGCGACACCAAGAGAACGGTACAGGCCTGACTGCTTGACCCCTACAGTGAGGGGGTCCAGAGGCTATGTTATGCTATGGGGGGCATTTTCTTGGCATTGTTTGGGTCCACTTGTCCCCTTAGGGGCCTTTGTAATGATTTGCAGTGACCCTTCTAAGTGATCACCTTTATCCTATGGTGAAACATTTCTATCCTGATGGGAGTGGTCTCTTCAAGGATGACAATGCCCCATCCACAGGACACGAGGGCTCACTGAATGGTTTGATGAATATGAAAATGATGTGAATCATATGCTATGGTCTTCGCAGTCCCCAGATCTCAACCCAATTGAACACCTATGGGAGATTTTGGACTGATGTGTTAGACAGCACTCTCCACCACCATTATCAAAACACCAAATGAGGGAATATCTTTTGGAAGAATGGTGTCCATCCCTCCAGTAGAGTTCAGAGACTCACCTTACTGAGACACTTTGTTGTTTTTTCCTTTAAATTGTCTGCCGTCTATATATAGGACTTAACTGTATTATGTACTGTAATTGTAGTGTTTTGTCATGTGAACTGTCAGTCACATTAGAATTTATCAGAACGTTAAAAGCAATAAATTAACATCCAGTTACGCTTATTGAATATTTACATATGCTACTTTATATATTAAAGAACAATCAGTACATACAGTGAGGGGAAAAAAGTATTTGATCCCCTGCTGATTTTGTACGTTTGCCCACTGACAAAGAAATGATCAGTCTATAATTTTAATGGTAGGTGTATTTTAACAGTGAGAGACAGAATAACAACAACACAATCCAGAAAAATGCATTTCAAAAAAGTTATAAATTGATTTTGCATGTTAATGAGGGAAATAAGTATTTGATCCCCTATCAATCAGCAAGATTTCTGGCTCCCAGGTGTCTTTTATACAGGTAACGAGCTGAGATTAGGAGCACTCTCTTAAAGGCAGTGCTCCTAATCTCAGCTCGTTACCTGTATAAAAGACACCTGTCCACAGAAGCAATCAATCAATCAGATTCCAAACTCTCCACCATGGCCAAGACCAAAGAGCTGTCCAAGGATGTCAGGGACAAGACTGTAGACCTACACAAGGCTGGAATTGGCTACAAGACCATCGCCAAGCAGCTTGGTGAGAAGGTGACAACAGTTGGTGCGATTATTCGCAAATGGAAGAAACACAAAACAACTGTCAGTCTCCCTCGCTCTGGGGCTCCATGCAAGATCTCACCTCGTGGAGTTTCAATGATCATGAGAACGGTGAGGAATCAGCCCAGAACTACACGGGAGGATCTTGTTAATGATCTCAAGGCAGCTGGGACCATAGTCACCAAGAAAACAATTGGTAACACACTACGCCATGAAGGACTGAAATCCTGCAGCGCCCGCAAGGTTCCCCTGCTCAAGAAAGCACATGTACAGGCCCGTCTGAAGTTCGCCAATGAACATCTGAATGATTCAGAGGAGAACTGGGTGAAAGTGTTGTGGTCAGATGAAACCAAATTCGAGCTCTTTGGCATCAACTCAACTCGCCGTGTTTGGAGGAGGAGGAATGACCCCAAGAACACCATCCCCACCGTCAAACATGGAGGTGGAAACATTATGCTTTGGGGGTGTTTTTCTGCTGAGGGGACAGGACAACTGCACCGCATCAAAAAGACGATGGATGGGGCCATGTACCGTCAAATCTTGGGTGAGAACCTCCTTCCCTCAGCCAGGGCATTGAAAATGGGTCGTGGATGGGTATTCCAGCATGACAATGACCCAAAACACACAGCCAAGGCAACAAAGGAGTGGCTCAAGAAGAAGCACATTAAGGTCCTGGAGTGGCCTAGCCAGTGTCCAGACCTTAATCCCATAGAAAATCTGTGGAGGGAGCTGAAGGTTCGAGTTGCCAAACGTCAGCCTTGAAACCTTAATGACTTGGAGAGGATCTGCAAAGAGGAGTGGGACAAAATCCCTCCTGAGATGTGTGCAAACCTGGTGGCAACTACAAGAAACATCTGACCTCTGTGATTGCCAACAAGGGTTTTGACACCAAGTACTAAGTCGAAGGGGTCAAATACTTATTTCCCTCATTAACATGCAAATCAGTTTATAACGTTTTTGAAATGCATTTGTGTTGTTATTCTGTCTCTCACTGTTAAAATACACCTACCATTAAAATTATAGACTGATCATTTCTTTGTCAGTGGGCAAACGTACAAAATCAGCAGGGGATTAAATACTTTTTTCCCCTCACTGTACGTGTCCATGTCATGCTTAGGCAAGTATTTAAATATGCCCTGCGTTCGTAGTGGTCACTACAGATGACCAAAAAATCTTTCGTTTGCATATATTTTTTCTAGTGTAACCTGTTTTGTTAATCTGACAGAAATGAAAGCAAGCTCACACCATCTTTTTTTTGGACAGTACCCTACTGGCACAACTCTGGCACTTTTGTATCTGGACTAATGTCACAGATTACTTGTTTCTGCATGAATTTTATGACATGGTTACACACACTCGAACTTACATGGTACCATAGATATCAGTATATACAGTATTCCCTTAATTTATATGAATATTTGTTTTTTTGGGGCATTTGACCTAAATGTTACACATGACATGGATGTGTATGTTCAAACATAACATAAATGAAAAGCATTTTTATTTTAGAAGTGAAAAACTAGATACTTAGATTACAAAATATGATGTACTGTAGTCATATACCTACAAAGTACACTATATGCGTATCCTTAACCATAGTTGTAGATTGTATCTTTAATACATGTAATCTGAATTGTACATTTCAAAAGCTTGAAATTTGAATATTGAATATCATGAATATTTGATCTATACATTTGATAGTTTTTTTTGTATTAATCTATTTGTTAACAATTAATGCGATTCATGAGCTAGAATTCAACTGATCTTTAGAGATAATACTTGACATATTTCCTGTACAGTAAAATCATACTTTGAGGAGGCACACAATTTTCTAAATGTAGGCCCAGTAAAAGTAAGTTTACATGTATGATTTATAAGGGGGACTTGACTGACAGTCTTGAACTGTACATTAACTTTTGAAAGTGTGAATACCTTCTGTTCAAAGAGTTGGTGAGAATTGATCACATAAGAAGGGCTTGTAAAATATGTTGGCAATGCGCTCAGTTTTTCAGTGAGATTAAGAAACCCGTATGGTGCTTTTTTGACCTAGAATATATCTGTACTAGGATGAAAACAAGAACAAAATATCTCCATGCCCAGTGTCTGTGCAAGAAGAAGATTGGTATTTCGGTTTTATTTATAATTCCCAACTCCTAGGGGAATATATCCGTGAAAATGGGCATATTTGTTCTCAAAGTGTTTTCCCGTTGCTATGGGAGACCTACTTGAACTGTACAGATCTACTTTCCATTGAAACGCATCCATTTTGTTCCTGTTTCTAATGTTTATAATTCTCATCACAATAAGTGAAAACTACTTGATTGTGGTTGAAATGTTTTGATAATGGGAATAATTGTTTTCAATTTTGTACATATTAATTGGAGCTATTATATAATATTGTATGAGTCAATCATTATGAATCTGTATATCACCACTGTTTATATTTGTTCTTGATATCTTGTTTTAGCTGAATGATTTTGAAGGGAAATTTGTGCTGTCGCTAAAATGATTGGTTTATATGTACTCATCTTAGTATGAGTGATGGGATTTGTGCATCTACATTCAGTGGTAGTTTGACTGTATGGCTCCATTTTCATTGGGACACTTTTGCAGAGTTTACATATGTTTTGATTTTACTCAACACAATATGCTCGGGTTAGAGATTAAATGGCCCTCTCTTTGCAAAGAGACTAAGCTACAAGGAGACATATGTTTTACTATTTAGATGTAGTCCAGCAGGGTTTTTCTGTGAATGATTGAATGAGCCTTATATGTGTTTTTTTATGAATGTGCTTTTTTATAGCCTCATGCTAAAGGAGCTCGGAGAAAAGGCAGATTTAAGGGATCTGATGGGAGTACTTCTTCAGATACCACCTCAAACAGTTTTGTGCGACAGGTAAGTCAGAATTGTTTCAAGTGTGCTTGCGGAGCTCAATGTCTACGTGTATTAAACTGCATTTTGTCATTTTATTGTTCCTATGGATATATTGTAATTTTGAGTAAAGTGTAGTTTCCCACAATCTTATGAGTAAATTGGTTGCAATATGAGACTTTTTGTCACTATCTATTTGAAGAACTCCTGAAGGTGATGTTTTGAGTGAGTAATACGTTTATCTACAAATGGATTTGAAAATCGATAAATAAATTGGATAAAGCAATCATGGCTAGAAAATAAATGTTTCTCATACACTGTAATTCTGCTTAATACTTGGAAATTAGTGACTGAGATATTTGTGGCTGCATGAAATCATTTAACAGGTTGCTGATCAGATAATTAAGAACATTTATTATTATTATTATTATTATTATTATATACCCCATTTATGGGACTTAATTCATGTTGCTAAATTTTATATTCAAGGAGATCTGGCATATGTGTAACTTATTAGAAAACTCCCCAAAAGGGGAAACGGATACGTTCTGCACAAAAGCGCTATATTGTGATTATGAATAGGTCCCTTACAAGACCGCAAAGCACTTGCAATATAATACTCCTAGAATACTTGTCCTGATCTCCATTACTAAAATGTCGGTAACACTTTAGATTGCGTGACCAAATTTAATATTAAATGCATATTCAATTGAAAATCTATTAACATTCAACTACTTGATAATTTAAGTTTAATAGAATGTTAATGTAATATCTATCTATAACAAAAACGTTGTCATCTTGGAAAAAAACAATGGCTCGGCAATCTAAAGTGGAGATATCTGCATTTGCCCGAAACTTGGCTTATGGGTTTTGGTATCAGATATTACATTTGTCATTCTATTGGTGTTTATTTAGCAAATAGTTTAATGTTTATAGATCATCAATAGAATATCTATTTAATATTAAATTGGGCCACATAATCTAAAGCATTACCAGAATTTATAATTATAAAGGAAAGTTCTCTCTATTGGCATTGCCAGCACCTTAATATATATAGTCTTCATCAGTTTCGATTAGTGACCAAACTGATGACTTCCCCTTTAGATCTCAATATATTTACTTTTGCTTCTGAAGGGGCACATGGTTCTAGTTACCTAGAACTGAAATCTGATCGTTCAGACATACTGTATGACACATTATATAATGTAACCTCATTGCTAATTATTATTATTATTATTATTATTATTATTATTAAAAGTATTAGTATTATTAGTAGTAGTAATAGTAGCAGTATCATATTGAAATCTGTTTTTTTTTTTTTTTTTCATTGAATGAAAACATCATCTACATTTTGGAGCCTGATTTTAGAACAAAGCATGTTTTTAACCACTCAGCTTTCTATACAGATCTATCTATTTAAGGTAATATATATTATTATTAAGTGTATCTACCCTGGTGCCTAACTTATAGTACAAGTCAAAAAATAATGCATCCAAAGTGTATTTTAAAACATACCCCAGCTATACAAAGGAACAGTCTTTTGAATTTAAAATGCCACTGCCATTCCAATGCACTGTCTATATCATTCCTCGCATCTCAAGCAATACCTGACACACAGCACCTTGTATTAGTCATCAGAAGAGGACATTTAAAACTGTAGTCACATTCCTGGCGAGGCACTTTAGTGGGTAAGAACAGCCATAAATAGGCATGTAATCAATGAAGTTTTTGCTCTGGGTTTTGTTACTTTGTCTTAACATCTCTTCTATTTATGTTTTATTTAAAAATACACTGTTTAAATAATATCTTGACACCCACATGGTCATGGTCATTTTTCTAAAGGGGATAAATGAAAGAATCTGTCCTGTCAGTGACAAAATAGCCTGCTTTGTGTACGCCACTTTTAGAATTGCAGGTGGATGTATATAAAATACAAATCCAACATACTGAAAGAAATCGAAAATTAAAAATTAAATATATATACGGTCCATAAATATTTGGACAGTGACATAATTGTCATAATTTTGGCTCTGTACACCACCACAATGGATTTGAAAAGAAAAAATGTGCTTTAAGTGTAGACTTTCATCTTTAATTTGAGGGTAGTTACATCCAAATTGGGTGAATGGTGTAGGAATTACACCCACTTTTATATGTGGTCCCTCCAGTTTTAGGAGCTCAAAAGTATTTGAACAAACTAACATAATCATTAATCATATTGTAAGTTTCAGAACTGTAAGGTTGCAAATCCTTTTCAGTCAATGACTGCCTGAAGTCTGGAACCCATAGACATCAGCAGATGCTGGGTTTCTTCCCTGGTGATGCTCTGCCAGGCCTGCACTGCAGCTGTCTTTAGTTCCTGCTTGTTCTTGGGGCGTCAAAAAAGTCACAAACATTATTCAAAACTAACATTTTATGCAAGTTCGATTGCCCGATCACCCTATTTTTCTGAAGGAACCATCGGTTTGTAGTCATAAAAACTGTATTTCTGCACCCAGAACTGTTGCTGTTATTTTGCATGCTTATTTTATTCCAGGCACTGCCGTGTAGCCTACAGCGCAGTGTGAACTGTGCACGCTCTGCGAATGCACGTATCAATGCACGTGCATAAAATGTAATTTTATTCATGATTTTCATGACTCTTCTGATTTTCTCCATTGACTCCCAGCAAAGCAGCTCCAGAGTTTGAACACCCCGGTGACGTAACGGCATATTTTTCTATCTCTGATTTGTGGTACATAGAATGAGGTGGACATTAAATATTCTGTGGAGTTTGTTTCTACTTACAGAATAACCTGAGAAAATATGGATTTTCAGTGAAGTTCCCCTTTTAAGGTGTGGTCATTCTTCGGTGCTTTGCTTGTGATTGTGATTACAATTGCTATTGTATCTCCATTAATATTGTGATCTGGACGCTTAAATCTCATTCTCTTCAATATCATTCTTCATATCTTCTCATTAACTTGGATTCTTGTAAATTTGTATATCAATTTTAAAATGTGCTAAAAAAACTTAATCTTCCATACTTGCCAGTAGTGCTGAAAGTGCCTACTTTTATAAAATTGTGTGCCTCTTCTCAAAGTATTATTTTACTGTAAATACAGGAAACATGTCGTACACTGAACTCCATGAGGAACTTGCTCTGCTTCCTGCTGTGCTTCGATGAGGTCATTAAACCTTCTTAATGGGTCAGTTGTTCATCTTGGAAGGAAAGAAAATACTTTCATTAAATGGTTTCAGTTAGTTTTAATGAGCAACAATGACCACTTATATTAAAATCAACCCCTCCCCCCCCCCCCCCGGCTTTGTTCAAGTTTTTTAACATTTCCAGGACCATTAATTATACCTGTCGATCTAATCACTGTTGCTCCCTGCTGCATATGACAGGCAAGTTACATATTAATGAAAGATACCTATATTAAAAAGTGTCAGAATTAAATGTATACATTATATTAGAATTGTGGGATCACCAGGAAATATTATGGAAATCCTAATGTATATTACACTCACCTAAAGGATTATTAGGAACACCATACTAATACTGTGTTTGACCCCCTTTCGCCTTCAGAACTGCCTTAATTCTACGTGGCATTGATTCAACAAGGTGCTGAAAGCATTCTTTAGAAATGTTGGCCCATATTGATAGGATAGCATCTTGCAGTTGATGGAGATTTGTGGGATGCACATCCAGGGCACGAAGCTCCCGTTCCACCACATCCCAAAGATGCTCTATTGGGTTGAGATCTGGAGACTGTGGGGGCCAGTTTAGTACAGTGAACTCATTGTCATGTTCAAGAAACCAATTTGAAATGATTCGACCTTTGTGACGTGGTGCATTATCCTGCTGGAAGTAGCCATCAGAGGATGGGTACATGGTGGTCATAAAGGGATGGACATGGTCAGAAACAATGCTCAGGTAGGCCATGGCATTTAAACGATGCCCAATTGGCACTAAGGGGCCTAAAGTGTGCCAAGAAAACATCCCCCACACCATTACACCACCACCACCAGCCTGCACAGTGGTAACAAGGCATGATGGATCCATGTTCTCATTCTGTTTACGCCAAATTCTGACTCTACCATCTGAATGTCGAGACTCATCAGACCAGGCAACATTTTTCCAGTCTTCAACTGTCCAATTTTGGTGAGCTTGTGCAAATTGTAGCCTCTTTTTCCTATTTGTAGTGGAGATGAGTGGTACCCGGTGGGGTCTTCTGCTGTTGTAGCCCATCCGCCTCAAGGTTGTACGTGTTGTGGCTTCACAAATGCTTTGCTGCATACCTCGGTTGTAACGAGTGGTTATTTCAGTCAAAGTTGCTCTTCTATCAGCTTGAATCAGTCGGCCCATTCTCCTCTGACCTCTAGCATCAACAAGGCATTTTCGCCCACAGGACTGCCGCATACTGGATGTTTTTCCCTTTTCACACCATTCTTTGTAAACCCTAGAAATGGTTGTGCGTGAAAATCCCAGTAACTGAGCAGATTGTGAAATACTCGGACCGGCCCGTCTGGCACCAACAACCATGCCACGCTCAAAATTGCTTAAATCACCTTTCTTTCCCATTCAGACATTCAGTTTGGAGTTCAGGAGATTGTCTTGACCAGGACCACACCCCTAAATGCATTGAAGCAACTGCCATGTGATTGGTTGGTTAGATAATTGCATTAATGAGAAATTGAACAGGTGTTCCTAATAATCCTTTAGGTGAGTGTATATTTTCATTATATTAAAAAATATTATATATATATATATATATATATATATATATATATATATATATATATATATATATATATAATTATTCGTTCAATATTTTGAAAATATAATTTATATGAAATGGGGAAAAGTAAAAAGAAAAGCAGGCATCTCCAAGGTTATCTAATGTTAACAGCATCAATTAATAAAATTTGTAGTAAAATGGTAGAAATAGATAACCTCAGTAGAGAGGAGGAAAACAAGTTATCCCAGAGATCTGGTATATATTCTAATTTATTTGTTTTTGAAAGAAAAAAAAAAGTTTTAAAAAGAATTTAACTGAACAAACAATTCAAACCAAAGATTTTCTCACCATTTCAAATAAATCGTATACTATATTTGGCTGTAGAATAAAAAGAAAAATGACAAATCTCTGGTTAATGCTAAGTGTGTGCAAACCTGTCTACATTACAAAATTAGCAGTTTGGATTTTATGGTGAAAAGTACATTCGGTTAAGACAAAATAATTAATATTTGAAACGCTGCAAATATCAATTTCACTCATTAACCTTTTGTTGCAGGAATTTGCTGCTCCAATGATTGATTTCCATATCCAGATTAAAATGTATAGCATAGTGTTGTTGAAGTTTTATTTAAGATATTTAGTCTTTTTTTGACAACATTTGAAAAAGCTATGACACTTAAAAGCAGAAACAATGCAGCCACAGATAACAATGTGCCTTAAAGTTTTTTGTGTGTAAACTATGACATCAGCAATATCAGTCTTGTCAGCAGTGTTGTACACTTCATTTTTCAGTGTTGAGTTAAATTATTACTCACAAAGAGATTACCTATTTTTTTCTTGTATCTTTACACTTTTGTATTGGCAGCAATATGAGGTGGAAAAACTGAATTTCCAACTGAACAAGGAAGCTGTATCGACAGCCAGAATAGCCACTGCAGAGACAAGGGAGAGTATGAACAAAACAAAATGAAACTGGGACATTTCCTCAATAAAGGAAAGTGATAGTACAGCATTAGTAATTTCTTTAGTTTCACAAGCAGCAGAGCTGTTGTTTCTTACAGAGATAGAATAATATTGATTAAACACCTGGTACAGTAGACCCAGAGCAAGAGTTTAGTCAATATATGTCTTAAGAGACTTTAACTTGCTCCAAAGGTAGAGGAGTTTGCCAGAATTAACTGGGGTGTCTGAGAGAGGTCACATCCACCCTTTTTTTCTATCTGGCAAGAATTAAGTCAAAGCCGGAGATCAGGAATCTGTGGGTTGTAAGCAACATGCAAACTTCAGCCTTAAAGTCTAAGCCTCTTTCTAAATAAGTTACAAATTAGTTATTTATCCTCCCACAAACAATAGGTCATTTATTGGTGTGTCTAGGGAAAATGAAAGTATCTTCTGAAACCAGGAGTCAAGATGGTGTTAAGAATCCTTGATAAATTGTTTGAATTGGCTGATGATAAAGAGATCTGCTTTGTCTTCCAAGTGCCGAAGATTTTTGTGTTTTGCAATACTGCCGCTGTGAAGCTTTTGAGAACTAGTCCCATGATCTTGTGTAAACCAGCACGTTTATCAGGCTTATAGGTTTTAGATTTACAGTAAACGTATCTAAAAATATATACATTCTTTACTACCTTATAAATGTCTAAGAGAAGAACAGAATGTGTGTGTAGTTTAACTTGTCACACAAAAATAATCACACTTGAGATATCTTGTGCCTTTGAAGCTACCTCACAGGAAAATATTTCAGCATTGAAGTGATGAAAGCTTTGTGTTGTTTTCCCATCAATTCATTTTCTGAATTTGTTTTCCTCCAAATGTTTGGCTTAGTGTACTGTCTCTCCCCCATCTCTGCTGTCCACACCTGGACAACTTCTGTTTTACAGAAAACATAGTGACCCTCTCTGGCATGTGCAGATATTTTGTTCCTTTCTATTTTGACAGTGAGAACTTAAAAGATTATTTAGTACTGCATGGTTTCGGTTCTAGTCAACTGGTTCCAAGCTGTGAAGTTCTGTATTCATAAACATTCTTCTGTGTAATAGTCATCACAGATTTTGTAGAAATGCCAGTACATGTATTTTACCATATAATACAACAAATCAGGCTGTAAACGGGAACCTGGAAGGAATACAAAATCCTGTATATTCTTATTTTATCTGCAGTTCTTAAATAAGCTGTAAATCAGTAGTCATGCTTAATTTAGTGCTCAAGCTGAGGTCTTCCAGCACAATTTGAGCACAAGAGTTTCTGCCTGTAATTTCTGAGTTGCTTTCTGCTCTTAGGAGGGAGTTCTGTGGAGCCTACCCTTTGATCCGAGCATTTGATTTCTTTTGTTCTCGCTCAGAAGTGGTGATCATCATCCTTTTTTCATACCGTATCAGTGATTAAAGATTCACCCACAATTTCCCACCTTTGTCAGTTGCGTGTCAAGGAAGGATGACTCTGTGTAAACTGAGTGGGTGCTTCTTGGCTTGAAGGCTTGTTGCTCACATCTCGCAAAACTGGAGGTGGACCCTGTGTTAGTCTTAGCTGGTCAAACATGGGGGGGCTCTGAGTCCTGTTCTAATGTAGAAAATCTCCGATGGGAAACTCAGTTAAGATAAGTCAAAAGGTGAGAGAAAGAAGAAAATCAAATGTGAATATATTTCAATAAGGGCAGTAAGCAGTATGTTTAAAAGAACAGAGTTAGGGTTAACTGGTTACACTGTTTATGAAGTTCTTGACCATTTTATTAAGCATGTTTTAACCTAACAAGCAAGTGTTGCACAGTTTTGTGTTTGTTTTACCATCATCTTTTGGCTGCACCTCATCTAAAGTAGTTAGTAGAGCCCAATCTTTTACATATTTGATATTTGAAACTGTAAATTAAAGACCAAATCTGGCAAATGTTGAACTTATTGGAAATATCCCTTACTGTTAAGGAATTGGTCTCATTAAATTTTTCTAATCACTTGATCCTAAATCGATTTAAACAAACACAAAGGGGCTATCAGTATCACATGCTTAATGTCATAACACATTGGAACATATTTCTTTAAACTGTCAATTACTCAGACATAGTAGGAGTCTGATGCACAGAGTTTCAGATAGAACACAGTGTAGGCCTATACTTTTGTTTTGTTAAATTACTGCCACTATTACTGCAATAGATGTTCATTTTAAAAGCAGGAAACATGTAGGTTAAGTGGAAAGCAGTTTTGTACAGAATATTGTACATTGTGTGCACCGAGCCTACTCACTGAATGCTGAGGGAGATTTACGCCCCCTGCCCCATTGATCGGTATCTTGAGTTCACATCCTACTGCCTCCCCTGGCAGAACGCTGTGGAACGGGTTCAGCTGGCCCCTGTGAGTCGAGAGCTCTCATTGATTTTGTTACACAAGCAATCGCTGTAGGTAATATATTATTTGCCAAACCAAGCCCCATTAGTGTTGAATGAATTTTGAATAATTTATACATCATTGTTTATTTCCTTTATGTATGTATTGTATTGCATCGGTTAGATATTTTGAATTATTATTTGAATATCCCGTAGTTTGTCATACTTAGGCGTGGTTTAATTCTAAATTATGACAAAACCTTTAACTGCAAAAATACTTTAGTGTATTATTTATTTTTATCGTTTTCTTACTTCAGCCCAGTGGTCGTACATCAAGTGCAGGGTTTTGTAATTTGAGATTGGGTTGAAATTTTGATTCAATCTAGGCCCTTGAGGCTCAATACTGACCAAAAAAAGCAAGTCTGTATGAGCCAGTTGTTTATGTAGGACTTCTAAGTGGAATGTTTTTTATAAACGGTTTGAAATGAACAGTGTATACTTGTTTACAGGATTTCTCAGTGTTAATGAATGGGTTTGGTTCTTCAAAAATTGTCTGTAGGTTTTCAGTCATCAGCTGGATTGCTTTGTTTTAGTTCAGGGTGAGAGTTGTCACATTTGTTCTTGCTGGTAAACAGCAGTTTGACCACCTAAACCCTTAACAGCAAGTCTCAAACCTTTTTGCAGTGATTTACACAAACACACACTTTTTATTTGTGCATCAACATAGTAATGCCTTCATATCTTACAGCTGTTTTTGCCAGTGAGTTTGGGCAAAGAGAAGCCACTTTACTCCGTTCTGTTGCTTTAAGTTTATATTGAACAAAAATATAAACGCAGAATGTCCTATTTTTCATGAACTGAAATGAAAGATCACAGAAATTTCCATACGCACAAAAAGCTTATTTCTCTAAAATGTTGTGCACAAATTAGTTTACATCCTGTCAGTGAGCATTTATCCTTTGCCAAGATAATCCATCCATATGAGAGATGTTTCAAGTTTTGAAGGAGCGTACGATTGGCTGCTGGCTGCAGGAATGTCCACCTGAGCTGTTGCCAGAGAACCGAATGTTCATTTCTCTACCATTAGCTGCCTCCAGCATCGTTTTAGAGAATTTGGCAGTACGTCCAACCGACCTTACAACTGCAGACCATGTCTAACCACCCGGGCCACCTGAACAGCTGATGAAACTGTGGGTTTGCAAAACTGAAGAATTTCTGCACAAACTGTCAGAAAGCGTCTCAGGGAAGCTCATCTGCGGCTCGTCGTCCTCACCAGGGTCTGGACCTGACAGCAGCTCTGGTGGACATTCCTGTAGTCAACAGGCCAATAGCACGCTGCCTCAAAACCTGAGACTTGAAATCCATAGAAAAGGGCCTAATTTTATTTCAACTGACTGATTTCCTTATATGAACTGTAACTCGGTAAAATTGTTCCATGTTGTGTTTTATATTTTTGTTCAGTGTACACTCACCTAAAGGATTATTAGGAACACCATACTAATACTGTGTTTGACCCCCTTTCGCCTTCAGAACTGCCTTAATTCTACGTGGCATTGATTCAACAAGGTGCTGAAAGCATTCTTTAGAAATGTTGGCCCATATTGATAGGATAGCATCTTGCAGTTGATGGAGATTTGTGGGATGCACATCCAGGGCACGAAGCTCCCGTTCCACCACATCCCAAAGATGCTCTATTGGGTTGAGATCTGGTGACTGTGGGGGCCAGTTTAGTACAGTGAACTCATTGTCATGTTCAAGAAACCAATTTGAAATGATTCGACCTTTGTGACATGGTGCATTATCCTGCTGGAAGTAGCCATCAGAGGATGGGTACATGGTGGTCATAAAGGGATGGACATGGTCAGAAACAATGCTCAGGTAGGCCGTGGCATTTAAACGATGCCCAACTGGCACTAAGGGGCCTAAAGTGTGCCAAGAAAACATCCCCCACACCATTACACCACCACCACCAGCCTGCACAGTGGTAACAAGGCATGATGGATCCATGTTCTCATTCTGTTTACGCCAAATTCTGACTCTACCATCTGAATGTCTCAACAGAAATCGAGACTCATCAGACCAGGCAACATTTTTCCAGTCTTCAACTGTCCAATTTTGGTGAGCTTGTGCAAATTGTAGCCTCTTTTTCCTATTTGTAGTGGAGATGAGTGGTACCCGGTGGGGTCTTCTGCTGTTGTAGCCCATCCGCCTCAAGGTTGTACGTGTTGTGGCTTCACAAATGTTTTGCTGCATACCTCGGTTGTAACGAGTGGTTATTTCAGTCAAAGTTGCTCTTCTATCAGCTTGAATCAGTCGGCCCATTCTCCTCTGACCTCTAGCATCAACAAGGCATTTTCGCCCACAGGACTGCCGCATACTGGATGTTTTTCCCTTTTCACACCATTCTTTGTAAACCCTAGAAATGGTTGTGCGTGAAAATCCCAGTAACTGAGCAGATTGTGAAATACTCAGACCGGCCCGTCTGGCACCAACAACCATGCCACGCTCAAAATTGCTTAAATCACCTTTCTTTCCCATTCAGACATTCAGTTTGGAGTTCAGGAGATTGTCTTGACCAGGACCACACCCCTAAATGCATTGAAGCAACTGCCATGTGATTGGTTGGTTAGATAATTGCATTAATGAGAAATTGAACAGGTGTTCCTAATAATCCTTTAGGTGAGTGTATATTAAAGGGGACATATACTTGATTCTTAAATTAAATGATGCAGAACTAAGTATAATCTCCTTACTTCTTATTTATGTTGGTGTTTGTTATTCCCTTACTCAAACATGGCTCATGTTTTCTGTTAAAAGTCCACTCTGTGATCTTTTTCAGTTTCTTGGCCGGATCAGGTAAATGAGCAGCCGTAGTCTTGTAAATTATGTTAATGGAGAGGAATTTCTGTGGCTGAAATATCTTGGTTAGTATTGTACTGAAGATAACACATTTTGCTGCCGTTTAGATTTTGCACATGTTGCAGAAGTTTTATTTGCTTAGTTTTATATTGTGTGATGTGTGATTTATAAACAAAAATCTACCTTTATTATGTAGGCCCCTATCCGTAATTGTCATCTTGTAATTTCTTTATAACATCTTGAAGCACCCTTGTATTCGTGATGTCATTACTTTATGTATTTTAGTTTCCGATTTGACATGGAGTTATCATGCACAGCACCTCGTTATAGACTATTATATATCCTTATTATTGTTCATAATTTTAGTTTTACTTTGTGTTGCATAATATTTTTAAAACCGCAATCTGTACTAAAATGATTTTGAGTGTTTTTTTTGGAATGTGTAAAACATGCAGTGTAGCAGACAAATTGATATTTTTTTCTTAAAAGAACCTTCAGTTCAGATGAATGCATGTTAAGTCCACCCTTACTGTTCTGTGTAAGCTAGGAGTTTCAAAATCATGTCACATCCCCCTCCAGTGATTCTTCCTGCTTGAAGATGGTCTGTGTGATCGTTGCCATAGGAACAAGACCTTTTACTTCCTTCTGTTGCTGTTACCATGGTTGTTGGAGAGGTAGTGCGTATGTAATCGCACAGTGAGCTATTTAGACCTTGCAATGACAGAACCTATTCAATAAAACCATTTTTCATGTACACCTGACAAGCTGCTGTATTTAAGTTAATTACACAGTGTTCCATAGTTGCTGTTTTCATGGTTTCACAGTTTGGTTTGTCCTATGTATTTTGGTGGAAATGTAAACACGTTCAATTACTCTGTTTTCAAGTTCTGTTTACAGCAAAGCATTTTCCGTGTAATGTTCAACAAAGCAGACCCTCGTCGAAGTTTTCTGGAAGCGTATCTTTTGTAATCCCGTCAATTTAAGGGGGAGGATACTTTTAACTACATTATCCCGTTTAATAGGACCATGAAAAGGCAATTAAGTGACTGATAACAAGCTAATAAATACTTCTGCTTCAGACGTTAGTGTGTTCTCACTTCCAATATACAGCCATGGGTTACTCTTCTCTTAAGATATTATCTTCTCCTATTTATCTATTACTTGTCCCGGCACTGTTATCCAAAGCAAATACTGGATTTAGAAGAAACAATACCTTACTTAAATTTACAGAAATTGCAAGTGCACTTATAATATTGTAAGGAGATGGTCTTTAAATAAAAAGCTGGCAACAGCCAAGCATGGTAATACATTAATCTGAGAGGTATTGCATTTTGTTTGTGTTGTTTGCGAGTTTTTTTTTTTTTTTTTTTTAAGGATGCAGATGCATCTTATGGACAGCTGAAGAAAATACTGAAAAGTTTTGTGTTCGGCACTTGTTTCAATATGCAGAGACCACACATATTTGTATAAATAGTTACAATTGTGATAGTTTATTATTCTTATTACATAACTTGTTAATTATCATAATCAACATACTGCTTTTGGGACAGATCTTTCAAAAAGTGGGACCCTTTTTTTCCTCTCTGAAGCTACAAAAATTAGTTGACAAACGGGAGATTTGGTCCTCATTGATGGTACTTACAATCAATGAGGACCAAATATCCTCTGCTTGTCAACTAATTTTTGTAAGATTATTTTAAGATTATTTATTCCAAGCAGGTTCTTGAAGGATCTTTTGTGAAGCTTCCATGTCAGCAGTTTTACTGATGGTGGCTTGTATTAGAGCAACCTGAACAAAAAAGTATATCAAGCATGGCGTATGCAGGAGCTGGAAGAGATTTGTAAGATATAAGCCTAGTGCACTGGTTAAGAATTATCATACCTGTCCGAAACCTGTAATAAAGTCAAGAGGACACAGAGCATCCGTAAGGTGGGTTGGAAAATCTATCTGCAGAATAACAAAGTTGGTTGAATTTTACCAGAAAGATGTTGTCTGATGACTTAATTCCTCTCGATTTCAGATGGTACAAAAGCAGAAAACAAAATTATGATGAGTTGATGATACTGGCTGGAATCCCACAGTCAGAAATGCAGGATTAAGTTCAATGAGAGCAGTAGCTATCAAGGATTAGGTCAGAGGATACTTTCAGTCCTCTGGGCGCATACGTAGGAGTTCAAAAAACCAATGGAGCCGAGGCTGCAACTAGGCAAACAAACCTGATGAGAAAGCATTACACTCGTATTTGATGTGCTGGATGGGGACAGCATTTTTGCACAGTGTTTTAAGGGGCAGGAGTTTCACAAGAAATTGGGATGTGACACATGATCTGTGCCAGACTCCTTAGTGACAGGGAAGCCTCCCACCAAGGATCTGAGGGGAAATAAGTCTCCCAGGCCCTGAACTGTTTTTGTTTCACATGAAGTGCATTAGCGACTGGTTTGGGTATTTACTGGCAGACTTGCGGGCAGAGCAAGGGCCAACAGGAAACAGGATCTCGGCCGCCTAATTCGCCAGACGTTTCTGAGTAATATTCCGAATAGCTGCCATCTGTGATCTTCCAAGAGTGGTTTTTATAAGCGTAAATTCTTGAGCACTTGCTTATTTCCATTTTCAGATCATTTATTTTATGTCTGTCTTCTATGTATAATGTATGTATGTATAATGTCAGGCTAATCAAACTAATTTGTCATATAAATATGACCTTACATTCATAACCACATCCTTACAGTAATTTTGTAATGTTTGATTTGAGTAGAAGTATCGATCATATTTGTATCTGCTTGCCTGACTACCACATGCTTAATTTTGTTTTTTTAGACGCCAGCAGTTACCAGAATAACTAGTGACATTTTCTTCACAGGTTTCAATAAGATGTTTCAATCATGTCATCATCAGCCAAATAATTATATCAACTTCTGCCCTTCTGTAACAGATATGTAAGATTGGTTTCCCACATTTGTATGGCAAGACTTCATGAGCTTTAAGAACCGGGGAAATCCAGTGCATGTGAACCGCAGTCCTTTACGGGCTGCAGAGGCCTTGACCCTCTCTGCTTCTGTATGAGTTCAAGTAGTGAACTCTATCTAAGGGCAAAACATGAACAGTATTTTATAGTAAGTCCAAACTCACCAGCTGCTTTTTTTTTTTTCTCCTGTTGGTTGTTGTATCCTCCAATCCTAAATCGAAATGATTCATATTAAACAATAATAAGTCACTATATTACAGCTGCAAAACCCAGAAATTCAACTTGGCAAAGTCTGTATTTCCACGAGAGGAGTTTCACATTCATGCAGGGTTTTCTTTTATTTTTACTCGCCCTCTCTTGTCCTGTAGGTTTTGACAAATAGGTTCTTTGTAGGGAGAATTAACTGTAGTTCTGCTAGTTAAAGGTCATAGGCGCTCACTGTGAGTTGCTACTTAGCAGTATCAAGAGTGGGTTTACCTTATTAACAGCCAAGCGAAATAGATCTCCTGAAGTGTACAATACCGTGGGTTATCGTGCGTTTGGCTTTGGTGTTCTGAACTCTTCAGATGGTAAGATCACTGATGTATTTGTTTATGCTGACTTTCCCTTTTACGTTCAGTGATTTTACAGCTACCTTACATACAGTCCAAACAGGAAAATATTTTTGGTAGTCAGGATAAAAGAATTCGCACTGCTAATGAAAATTGCATAGAAAAATACTGCAGTGGTGGAAGTGGGTTTCAGATTGATCAGATTTGGCACATAATGCAGATTATGTAACTACCACTGGGATTTTGAGAAGGAACCACCTCTTTCTTATCTTTTGACTGGAGACTGAGGCTGAGAAGTTTAAAAGTCAGCTCAGGCCATTTAACTTTAATTTTATCCCTTTATCTTATTTATACATGGCTAACATCTAGATCTTGATGTACAGCAGCTGGTGAATGCGTGTGAAAACCCCATCCACTTACACGAGTTGGTGATGAGCAACTACACGTAATGACTGTGGTTATCTGATAAGTGGAACAAGAATAAAGAAAATCAGCCGAGCTTGAGAAGGCAGTAGGTGCAATTAATTTGACGAGCAATTGGCAATCTGGTTGAATTTGATCTGTACATCAGACAAACAATTTCATTATCGCCTAGGTGTAACTCAAAGTCCTGTATGTCAAATTTTCAATCCTTACTGATTTATTAATTTGTGTGATGGCTTTCCTATTTAAAACCAGTTACTGTACATAAAAAAAAAAAATCTTCAACCTGTATCTATCCCCTGTTGGATGAAGTTTCCACTTGTTTCAACGTACAGCATCTCTTTTCCAGGTCATGGCAGAAAAACTTTTTATTTCATCTTCCCATCTTTTATGTCGGCTTCTAGGTCTTTTTAAATCTCTTGGGATCCATGCTATAGCTTATTTTGGCCATCTTTGCTCTGTTCTCCTTCCAGTGTGTCCGGCCCGTTGCCATTTTAACATTTTCACTCATTCAGTGATGTCACAGAGTTTTGTTTCTTCTCTGGTCCATTTATTTGTGATGAGGAATTGTTGTAGACCTATTTAATAAGATTAATGTAAGTTTCCTCAATGTTTTGATTTGTTAGAGCCCTGATGACTGAGTTGGTTTATTGAACCAAATGCTTTCTTGTAGCCGATAAAGCTAATATTTTCTACATTTTTCTAATACTTATCTGACAAATTGAATATGATCCATCCTGTTATACTGAATCCTGCTAGTTCTCTTCGTTGAATGAAGTCCAGGGTGTCTTGAAGGTGATGTGTTAATACCGTTTGAAAATATTTAGTATATGATGGGAAGTACAATTGTGGGCCTATATGGTTCTAATGGTTCTTCAGATCTCCTTTCTGTGAGGGACAGTTGCATTGTTCCTTTTATCTGGGATTTGTTTAAATCTGAGACACTTTGTGTAAAGTTTTGCAATAATTTTCTCAATTTCCTCTCCAGCTTCTTTCAGGATCTCCACTGTGATTTCATCATCTTGAGGTATTTTCCCATTTTTCATATTTTTATGGCATAAGCTTCTGGAATCACATCTGGTATTTAACTTCATGGAGAGTTCTTGTTTCCAGCCGTCATCACTGCTACGTAGGTTTCTGTAGAATTGTTCCACTATCTTGATAATTGCATTTCTGTTTTTGATTATTGTGCCATGATCATTTTTCAGGGCAATGATTTGATTCTTTCCTATTAGGAGACAATGTTTAGATTTTTCGAGGTTCCTATTATTTTCAAAGGTTTCTTTTAATTAAGTTAATGTTAAACTTTCTTACATCTTCAGTAATGTTTCCTTCCTGTTTTGCACAGCTCAATGTAATTAATTGAATTCCTGTCTCGACTGAATTTTATTTATCCTTTTCTTCATAAGTTCTCTTGTTTCTTGAGAGATCTTATCTTGATGTGATGTATTGAGTCCTCCAAATTACCATGCAGTTTCCTTGGTGTTACTCATGGTTTTGTAGCACCTTTGTGATGCATCTAGGTCTTGTTGGTCATGAAGTATACTAAATCAATACTTATTTGTACTCTTAATGATTTCTTGATTGGCTTATTTGGTTCCTTCATTAGTTTTCTTTTATCTACTTTCATATTGAGAGGAAATTTATACTGAACCATTCTGTGGTTGTTTCCAGTATTTAATCTGTTTAGGACAGTGCCACCTTCTGTTAGGGTTTCTGTTTAAGTTGTAGATCATTTCATTCTTTTGTCCATTTTGGGACTTTTCCAGTTTTTCTGGGTCTTTCTCTTGAGAGAACTTATAGTAAAATATATAGGCCTATATGATTTTCAGCAGGCCTTCATACATTTATCTTTTCCTTCTTTGTTGCAGTTTTTTTCATAGCAGGACTTCCTCTTTATTAAAGATGCTACCTAGGATATGTTATCTGAATTGGATATGGGTTTAGCAGGGTGAGGTGTTAGTCTCTTAATGACTTTAGGTATAAAGCCATTACTGGAAATCCCACTTACTAGGCAGCAAACAAAACTATCTTACCAAAAATAGCTTCAGCTTCTCGTCTGGGGCCGACTTTGTTCATGACTCCAGTGTGAAGACTTGCAAAGACATTCCTCAGACTCCTACACCAGCAAGTCTAGTATATGGGGAACTTGTAATGTCATAAAACTGTCTCCTGGGACAGCTGTAACACTAACTGTTAAGAATCTAGGGTGGTGGGGGAGGGCTGAAAACAAATGAGTTTTAAATAGGCACTTTAAGTGGGGTAAATTGGAGACTGTCCAGAAAACTAGACGAGGTGATCGTAAGACCATGGCCATCTCTAAAACAATTTAAACTAAGTATTAAAAACCCACCTAACATTTGTAAATACAAAACTGAGACTATGAACACAACTATTCGTAGTTCACAGTAGTAACACAGCCTTACTCTGGCACTGTGTGTTGTTTTGACACATGCATTTATCTTTCAAAGCTTTTTACTGACCTTTAGTGTGCTGCATCTAATATGACATAGCTTTCCCCATCAAGAGTGTAGTATTTGATTCTGTTAATTTTTTTAACCAACAAAAGGATAACAGTAGTATCCCTATGGGAGTATGCATGCAGGTATGATCTATTAAAACAACAAATAACTTTATCTCAAGTCGGGATATGCAATGTCATTAATGTCAAAACTCATAAATGTTACTCATGGTAGATTAGTACTATTCACCTACCCACTCAGGTTTGGGTGATTTTTTTTTTTTCCTCTCTCCCAATTTTCAAAGCAATTAACTTTGCATTTAAAGCGTTGGAATTCCTGCAATATCATTATACATTTTTGGGTTTCAGGTTTAAGTACTGATCTAGCAGACCTAAGGGACATGTTCAATTCCACTTCTTCCTAAAAACATAATTTAACTGGTTTATACAATAGGTATAGCAATGCTGTGAGTAGTTTGTGTATTTAATAATCTTGGATATTAGTCATTTTTAACACTAAGGATTTTGTATGATTTGTTTGTTTATTATTTTAATAGGCCTTCACCTTTTTGGTCATTATTTTAAATCATTGTCTTGTGTTTACCTTTAAAACAATCTCTTGTAGGCATAGTTATTTTCTGAATACTTTAAACTGCAATATTTAAGCTCTGTATACAATCTCATTTCCTCTTTTGGAAGATCTGCACATTCAGTAACATCTGCGTTAAGTCTACAACATTTCTTATTCGCCAATTACTCTGATGAAAGATAATGACAACTATATTTTGGTTTTATTTATCTTTTATTATCCGCAAAATCGTATATCAGTAATAATGGAACCCAATTGCATTAAATAGCTTTTGCATAGTTTAAAGCTAGAGTGGCACTGTAGAAATATCAGTGGTGTTTGTCTGTTGTTTCTGTGTTGTGACGGTGGGCGATGTGGCAGTATTCAGGTTTTTTAGGTGATGGGTACATGCTGTGTTTCAGTTGCCTTTGTGCACAAATCCACCATGTGAAGAAACTTAAAAGACAATCAATGCTGCCACCCTGTGGTATGAATGTTAAAAGCTGTTTTGTGCCTTCCCTTGTAACATACCTTGTCACTGTTTGTAAGGCCCACCTGATTAAACTCCTAAGAGTTTTCCCCATGTTAGCTGTGAACTCATTGCCTTCCAGAATTTCGTAGAAAGAAAAGGACCATGCTAATGTGTTCACTGAATATGGTTAACACCCTGGTTATCTTACTTTGGGCGCTAAATATTTGTCAATTAAATCGCTGCTGCTCTCTAATTAAACATTTCATCAGTTTTTCCTCCATCCTCTTTTAATTGGGTCTTGTCTTTATTTTCCTGTTTCAGTAGTTTGTGTTCTTTCTCTGCGTGGCAGGAGATTGAATAACTGTATTAATCACTCTGACAGGAAAGCCTAGGGATAACGGCTCAAACAAAATACTCAATGCTGCAAATACCTCTGACACGCATTCCAACAAATACAGTTAAAGCATCAAACATGACAACATGTATTTAATGAAACAATACAACTGACATTTTCAGCTGTTCATAGAGAGAACATGATTATCCAAGGCAATAGTTGGAATCTTAAAGCAATTCTAATTTTAAATCACCACAACAATCAATATAACAGAGTTGATGTGAAAAACTAGCCTTCCACAAGACTTGTTTGCTGTACTGGATATACAGTATACAGTATGTGGAGTTCAGGTCCTTAGACATAACTTCTGCATCATGCAGAGCCCAGATATGGCACCATCAAACCACACCAAATTGTTCTTGTTATTGTTAAGGTCTTGAGGCCGCCTGGCTGAAATGCTAGTACAGAAGTACTCAAATCACTACTATGTGTGGTAGTCCAATGGGCTACCAAAAGGTCAACTATAACTAGCTCACATTTTCATCAATGGACATTTCCATTAGGGATGTCAGTAGTTTATAGTGTAAACATTAACAAAATTAAATGCAAGTCTTGTATTATTAGATTAATAATTTATATGAACTCTTACTTAACATTGAAAGAAACAAAATAAGTAATAACCGTTGCAATTCATGGGTAAAAATGATTTCTTATTGTGTGTGGACTTTATTATTGATAATTGTGTGTGTCCCCCAAAAAAATAAAAAATGAGAAGGTGTTGGTGTCAATAATCAAAGCTTAATTTATGCGGGAGAATTGTTGGCGCTCTGGCACCCCCTTGTAACACCCCCCCACCGTCGACAACTTGACAGCATCCCTTACACTCCCCCCAAGCGGTTCTGACTTTGTTTTCTTTTATCTACTTTCATATTGAGAGGAAATTTATACTGAACCATTCTGTGGTTGTTTCCAGTATTTCATCTGTTTAGGACAGTGCCGCCTTCTGTTAGGGTTTCTGTTTAAGTTGTAGATCATTTCATTCTTTCCTCCATTTTGGGACTTTTCCAGTTTTTCTGGGTCTTTCTCTTGAGAGAACTTATAGTAAAATATATAGGCCTATATGATTTTCAGCAGGCCTCCATACATTTATCTTTTCCTTCTTTGTTGCAGTTTTTTTCATAGCAGGACTTCCTCTTTATTAAAGATGCTACCTAGGATATGTTATCTGAATTGGATATCGGTTTAGCAGGGTGAGGTGTTAGTCTCTTAATGACTTTAGGTATAAAGCCATTACTGGAAATCCCACTTACTAGGCAGCAAACAAAACTATCTTACCAAAAATAGCTTCAGCTTCTCGTCTGGGGCCGACTTTGTTCATGACTCCAGTGTGAGAGTTAAGTGTTAACCGACAACTCGACAACATCCCTTACCCCCCCAAGCGGTCCTGACTACCAGTTTGTCTGTGCCACTAGTGACACCTAGTGTTTTCTTCGCAAAATATTTTTTTTTTTTTGGGGGGGGGGGGGATAGAATGATTTATTAATAAGCCAAAGTACAATGAAACAGCATTTCTGCTGAAAGGCATTATGTTTTTAAGTGTTACTAGATAGGAATTGTGTTCAGTTATCATACTATCATACTGATCATACTTAGATTAAAATCGTACAAATGATCATTTACTTCCACAATATACTGCGAAAATGTACAAAAAAATATACAAAAGTACAAACAATTTTGAATAATTTATAGGAATACAACTTAATAATATTTATAGTCAAGAGACATAAAAGGTTGATTGTTCCCTATTTTCCATTATGTTTTCCACTCCACAGAAGTTGCTGCTTTTATTCAACACCGTTTCACTTGATCCCTCTGATTACATCTGACCACATTTCAGCAGTGCAAATGTAGGGCACCTGCCATGTAGCCTTAATAATAAACAGTTGCTCCAAGTGAGTTTGTTCTCTCCATTCTTGCTGCCTGCCCATTGGAAAATGCCAGAGAAGTATGAGTTCCGTCGTGGTATTACGCAGAGCAGAGTGAAAATAAACACAAAGACAGGCCTACGCAGAACATAGACCTGTTTACTACAACCCAAAGTGGAAGCAGTGCACATCAAAGAGTTGCTAAAGCAGGCATTTCTTTTAAGTAGCATATTTAGTGCAAGTCTTCAACAGGTTTGTCTAAACACTTTTTAGATTTTTTTTTCTTCTGTCGATCCACTTTTGTTTATTATATATACATAGCCCTATACATGTGGCCGTGAACTGGCAAACCTGCTGTTTATTGTGGTATGAATTCATTCATTATATATTTTTCAGTATAATTCACTGTATCTAGCGGAAACTGCCGTGATACTGTAAAATCATACCCTTCTATCAGATCTGAGATGTACAAAATGGATTAAAATGTAATTTAATCTACCCAACACAAATACTAGCCATGCTTCTCATGACATACGCTGGATTTCTTATTTGCTCTTTGAAGGAGCCTTTGGCCATGTAAACATACAAACTTGTGAACATTTTTGACTCGCCTTTCTCATTCTCCATTGTGACTGTGCCTGTTTATAGCAAGACTTCCGGTCATATTACTATTCACTCACCAATTGGCTGATATGAAGATTTCTGTTAAAATGGTCAATAAATAACTAGCTTACTGTACCACCAACTATAAACACAATCACACTTCCAGCATGATTTTCAAAAGTGGCAGAGATGAGAAGTTGGTTGGGAAGTCATTTCTACAGCTTGATTTTATTTATTTATTCCCTCAAAGGAAAGGTTGTACATAGGGGCAAGGGTTAAATGGGATCCAAATACCCAAATCACTTTTGTATGTGTATCTGTTTTGAAAATGGAGACATTTTTAAATAAATGCTTTGAAAGGGGTTTATTAACTTGCCCAAATTAGTTTTTGGACCTTTTTAGAATCGTGCTAATAATAGTTGTCATATATGCATAAAGAGAAGACCTTTCACTTTAAAGACTTATGCTCCTTTGAGGTATATCTGGCAACTAGCAAAACGAAAGATGGTTAAACCTATCTAGCTACACTATTTGTTTGATAATAGAATTTCAATTTAATAATATCTTACTGTCATCCGTAATTGTATTATTTGAAAGATATGTTCTTTGTTCAGTAAATTGAATCATTTATTTTTTTGTAGAAGAAAGATTAAGTAGATGCTCTTTATATTTCCGTGAAGTGTGTTTCATTTGCATTTACTTTAGGATGCTTTTGTTTTTGCATAATTTATAGAAGTGTCACCTTGGAGCCTGTTAACCATATTGGACAATATAAGATAGATGTCTGCACAATGCCAAATCTCATCAAGATAGAAGCTCTTAGAGAATTGTGCCTTCCAGAAGATTTGTTCTTGATATGTGCGTTGAATTGTCTGGATAATGTATGATCCTGATTCACAGAGGAAATTGTAGAGGAGAACTGGAAAGCCTGTAGTTATTTTTTCCAAACATAAGCTTCACTGGCATTTGGTCATCACATTGCATTCATTCTAATATAACAACTCCCTCAGAGATAATATACATTTTTTAACTGTAGCGCTGATTCACAAAAATGCATTTTCTTCTTTGTAAACATAAGGTGTACTACTTTTCAGAGACTCCTAGGTTTTTTCCACTTCATTACAGTTTAACTAAATGGAAGGTTAGTAAATCAGGTTCCTATCATTGGAAAAGACAGCAAACTTGCAAAAACAGCGCACTTAAATTGATTGATTCCCCTGGATTGCAGTTAGAGTGAGTGATGAGTTTTTGTTGATGGATTACAGCACCTTATGAAATATCAGGAAAATAAACCAGACGCCAGGAGTCAGGTCTGTGTTGCCTGCTGAAATGTGCTGAAGCTTTCTTATGCTCTGGTAGCAATCTTGAAAGTGGCGTGTATTCTGAAGTGCTCTTGAAGCAAAGGAAGAGATGCATCACATTTCATATTCGTTTACTATAAATAACCCCCCTTCCCATCTTGTAAAAAAAAGTAGATTTGATTACAAAGCAAACATTTTCAGTCACCATTTATTTGCATTGCTGTCCAACTGATTAACAGGTAAGGATGTTCAGTTCTGTATTGAATGATTTAAGGTTTGTGTAATGATTGTAGCATATTTTGATAGATCTATCAAAATCCCTAGATTTCGGCAAAGATAAATTGTTCTATTTAGGACAAAAATATTTTTACCCCCATTCATCTTTTAAAAAATTTTTGTGTTAAAGATTTTCTCGCCCTGTCTAGACTTATTATACTAACTTGTATTAAACATTTCCTTTATAATCTCAATTTATTTCCTTTAATGAAGTAAAATCAATTGAATTACTGAGATGTTTGCTTTAATTTTGCAAAAGCTAATCTTACATTATTCCTCTTTCATCAGAATCAGGACTAGGTTGCATTGTGATGTAAATTTCTAGGTGTAGTCTTGCCCCATGCCTCTGCTATTAAAGCAGACAGGACTGTTGTCATGAATACTGCAGGGACTGTACCAGTTCAGCCCAGTCTGTAAGCCAAGGGGATTTAGAGATGTGGTCTGCATCCTGTCTGATCCATATTAATGGAAGCTCTGGAAAGAGAGAGGGTGGTGGGGGGGATAATATTGTATGCGCAGTGCACTTTGCCAGCCGTTTGGAGTATGCAGTGCATTGAGTCATCGAGCGGCAGAAAGAAGCTCAATGTCAACAGTGCATATGATTACAAAACTGACATTGTTTAAGCAAAGGACGCACATGAAAGTGCTTAGACAAACACTTACTGCGGGGAACGGAGAATGCGATAAATGTGTGTTTAAGGAAAGTTGCGACTTCTCGTCAGAAGCATCATTTGAGATCTGTAGCTGTCGTCATCATTGCGTCATCTCAGGTGGCTGTACAGAAACGAGTTAAAGTGTATGCATTTTAAATATATGTATAATTAAACACTTGTAGAGTAATGTATAGGCCAAAAATCCAGCTAGCTAGTGTTGTATTGTTATGAAGAAGATTTAACAGATTATATTTACTCAACTTCTCTGCTATTCTGAAGCTATTAAAGGCCCTGTGCCTTGTAATTCTAAGAATGAAAAATGGCGTCAGTCCTGTGTCACAGGCATGCGCAGTAATGGACACGTCTGTTTACAAAGCTAAGATGTTTCTTGAACAAACACTTCCTGAACATGTTTCTTCTATTGACAATGTAGCAACAAGACAAAGCACTTTCTAAAGGAAGTCATTTAAATTGTCTTAAATACACTACCCTATAAGGGTGCAGAGGGCCATGCTGTAATCGCATTGTCTTAGACTTGGCTTGCATGTCTTCTTCATTCATCTACAGTATAGCCACATCTGCTATTTAAGGAAGTTTCCCCCCACCTTAATACAATGCAGTACATTTACATGGCAAGCGTTAACATAATCCACTACCAGTTTACTTACACTTTCGATAATTACCAGCTGCACTTGTCTCAGAATGGTCTGGTATTTTAGCTGCATTAGTGGGATTGTATTGAGGTGTTATTAATCTGCCACTTCTGTAAAATTGTTCTCGATCATCCCATTGTGACTTTATTAAGCTGTGTAGTGCACTCCTTTGATCTAAGGATTGTTATATGTATTAAGTATTACATACTTTATTGTTGTAATTTGCCCTGAACAGGAGTGTCGGCTAATAAAGAAATAATGGTTCAGAAGTGCATACTGAATGGCCAAGGGAAAAGACTTCAGATAATGAGCACAGCAGGGTTCAAGAATACAAATCCCACAGACTACAGAAACTGAAAGGAATGGTTTTTCTGGTGTTTTTTTGTTTGTTTTTGGTATTAGGGAAATTGCTTCTTTAAAAGGGGACATGGATTATAATAATTGTACAGCAACGGTTTATGAATGACGTTCTTTCATCTTTGTAATATTACTCAGTTCAGACCTTTTTTCCTCTATATTTGATGCTGAAGAATAATTGTATGCGTATGATATATCTACTCAAGAATAGACTACTGTTTTTCATTATTGATGATAAACTGAAGTATGAGTAGAAATTTGAGCCCTAGGTCTTAACAAAAATGTCCTCGTCTGTGCAGCTTTGGCTCCATCTGGAAGATTTACTGTACGAGTACTTTCCTGCACTCAATTTAAACGACAAATCAATACAACATAAAAATGTTCTACCTTTCTGCTTTAAATTAATTGTAATAATTATATAATGAAATACTCCAGAACCTCTTCATTATACCACAATGCCAACATAGCAAGTCAGACTGCAGTGTCCAAGGAGCCAAATGTCTTGGATGTGCTGCAGTCTAGGGGTGAGACCAAATGTTGGAATATTCTGCTATTTGAAGTGGGATTTGTTATTTCTGGTCTGTAATTGGCTGAACTAGAACTTACCTCATAACAATGGCTTCCTCACAGAAACAATCTGCATGGAAATACTTTGACAATCTGAATGACAGCTCTGTAAAGTGTAAAATAGATGCAGTGCAATTAAACTAACACAAACCAAACACCTTTCTGCAATGCTAACAATGACAGAAAAAGAAAGAGGACCGCAATAAACAAATTAATAATAAGCGAGCTACATACATAGCCTGCTATTGCCTTTATAGGCTACTTATTTTTTATTCGCTGGAACTTGAATGTACAGGTATGCTTCCGACTTGATTTAACGTACACTGGTAGTCTATATGTGGAATGTGGTTTGAAAACGTGGGAAGAAAATCACTTGTGTCAGCCTGGGTAGAGCTGTAATTGCAAAATATTCAGTTCCAATGCACTCTGCCCTAATAAACGGGAGATGCCCATATTTTAATAGCAAGCAGTATTTATTTATTTTAATTGTCACAACCTCAATAGTTAATTTTGAATTTTAATTCACCTGGGGGTGGGGGGTGTCGACTATTCGAATAGTCGCCATCAACAGCTGTCAAATTATCGATAGTCTAAATATTTGTCGTGCACATCCCTACTGCAGTCTTCATGCCCTGACGTTTATTGACAACCCCCTGAAAGCAGTGTTAATTTAAAAATAAAACAAAAAAAACTTTGTACAAATCCAGATTTTAAGAGAAGGCCAGTTCCTTCACCTGCAGTGAACTTCTGTGTAATAACAGGATGCCCACATTGCTCCATCATTGTGAGCAAACATTTTGAGACAGAACCGTTTAAAATTCCCCCTCAAACTGAAATAAATGAATGCATAAATTATTACACGTCTGCCAAGGTGAATACTGATGTGTAATTGCTGTGTATGACAAGGTATTCAGATCAGCTGTTGTCCTATCTTGTGACTGAACAGCTGACATTTCTGATGTGATCTAATTTCTTTTTCATGTAGCCTTTATTTGTCATTTAAGATCCATTGACGTGGGAATCTTACACCACTTAAGACAATGGTTCACTTTGTGGGTGTCAGCTTGTTTTGGAACATGCCCAGATCAATCAGACTTATGGACAGACTTGGCTTTATTATTTATTATTATGTTATTTGTATTTACTTGTTATATTGCTTTCAGCTAAGCCACTTTATAAATAAGTGTTATATACAGTCTGTTTTATGGCATGTTTGTGTGGGCCTGTACTTCCAGTATACATACAAGATTACGGTCTTATCTCTCCTATTCAAATACCTCCCCACCGGTGTTCCAGAAAGAATACCCTCTAAGCCTATCTACCATTCGTTTTAAAATGACCTCTGATAAACTGAAACTTTAAAATGTTTAAATAAGTGTCAGTTTTTTTTTTTTTCTTTTTAATTGATTTATCACTTCATTTTCATGCCTGCTGCAGAGAGCAAAATGACATTAGCTGCTCCCGGTTCTTCACAATGAGAGTTAATAATAAGCATGTGCTGCCACAGGCACATTTAAATTCTGCCTGTGTAGTTCCTGTGCATCTGGCTACCTGTTCTAGTATGCAGGGCTGTGACAATAATGAAGCTCAAGCAATGCGTGGCTGCAGTTTCCCTGCGATGAAAGTGATTCAGGTACTGAGGACACTGGGAGCCGTTCTGCCAGGAGGAGATGTGAGACACGTACTCTTAAGACAAAGCAGCTGACTCTTTGGAGGGGAGCTTTGCAGCCGAAGGAATCCAGAGTGAATTAAAGTACGAGCTCGATCATTTCCGAGGATGGAAGGGGAGGGATAAATGACAGATCAGGTCAATATGCTACATAGATAACATTGAATCAAGGAGGATGCTGTTATTTTTTGCACATTTGCGAAGAAGGTTTTTAGTACCAGTGGCCAAGGGAGACTTTCTGGGTCTGTGTGAATGGTTTGCAGAAATCAAGCAGTGACATTTTTTTCGACCGTGTATCAATTTGTGATTCTGGGCTCCTGCTGCTGTCTGGCAGAGTGTTTTAAAATAAATAAGTGAAGAGATAAACAGTGCACAGATGATGAATCGCTCAGATAAGGAAGCATGCCGACCAGGTCCTTTTTCGGACGATCGCTAATGGTGATGAGAAATATGCTCTTGGCTGGTGCGTTAGTGTCGGGACTCAGGAGGGTACTTGCCTCTCCACGGCAGGGTTTGACTGTCTAGACAGCGATCTGCAATAGCCCTCTAACCGGGAGTGCTGCAAGGAGGTCTGTTTGAGTTTTTTCTCCCTGTGCACCTTTGGACAGAAGGGGGGAGAGCATGGACAGTGACTGGGTGGGACTCTGAGAAACAGACCCCAGCTCTGTGAAGCTGCCATCCAATTTTACATTCTTGCTCTCTTGATGCATTGCTGTGGGCTGGGACATCGGCGGAGAGTACAGGTTTCCTATGTAAGTTTTGTTTTAGTTTTTTTTTTTAACTAGACCAAAAACGAAGGCAGAGAAAGACACAGCAGTGCATTGCATAGCACATCAAAAGCATATGTTTGCATCCTCAGTTTATATCTGTCGATTTTGAAGTGTGTGACCACTTACTCGGCAGTAGTGCCAGTGTGAATTCTATCCCCCCCGTTAACACAGTGATGCATGAAAGCAGATGCTTATGAAAGCGAGTCTGGGTTTTCACTCCCAGGGTACCTGTGGCGCTGTTTCCAGTGTTTCGTTGCCTAGAGCCATAAGATCAGAGGTATTTGGTGCAGTTCTGAAGTTTTTTCAGGGGAAACATGCTGCTGTACAAAACGCAAGCAGTCTGCTACTGTTTCTAAGTACTTGTAATACATGTGATTGCATTTGAATGATTTTATGTTTTGCTTGGAAGATAAAAACATATTTCTTCAGTTAATTAGAAAAATAATATCCTTCCTCACACTGAGAATAATTAAAAGAACATTAAAACATCCATCATATACTCCAGCTTACATTTTAATTCAGATCAGAATCGCAAGGGAATTTCTGGTATTTATGCTGTGTTCGCTGTTTGGCTTCATGCGATTTGTGAGCAATTATATGAGATGGACACAGTTCTGCTGATAGCTAGTTAAAAAAGCATGAAAGGTTGTTTCAGAGGTACATAACCCTTCTTAAACTTGCCAGGCACATGATGTTAGTACCATTTGCAATTGAAATATTTGATAAAAGGAGGTTAAAACGGAAAGGCTGTTGAAGGTCTGATGCTATAGACATACTGTGGGTCATATGGGCCATATATTTTTACTGCCAATTCAGAATCAGCCTGTGCTGGAGGTGACACAGATGTTCAGTCGGCTTACGTTGACCTTCGGCTTGAGAAGGTTCTGATAGCATTCAATCAATGGCATTGTATCGCTGCACTTTGGAAACCATGGTAAATTACTAGCGCAAATGTGATTGAGCATTGCTGACATGACTGAAAATAGGGTCTTTGGTACAGTACCTGTATTAGATGAAGCCCATAGATCCAAATATGTAGTATAAAGGATAGTGGTGTAGTCTTTTTTTAGACTAAGATATGCCCAAAGTAAATTAACATGACTTTGATAGCAAACAGTCTGTCTGCAAGGAATTTTTTCTATCTTGCAATTTACTCACTTTGCCAGGCTCAGATACCTAGACAGCAGCTGCCACAGGTTTAGTTTGTACAGTGGAGCCATTTTATATAAACAAATGGCTACCCAAAGCCACAGTCTGGTTCTGCACCCTGAACATGATGAATATACATTTCAGAAATGCCAATACATTGCAATAGCTGCACGTGAATGTAGGCATACCAACACACACAGGTAGTCTTGTGACTACCAATTCATAGTATTTCCCTCCCCACCCACCATTTTTTTTTATCCTGTAAAAATAGTACAGCTGCATTACTAATTATTTGGTTATAAAACCAGCAGATATATAAAAAAATACTACAAAGATTATTTATGTAGTTATTTATGTTGTTCTAACCCTTGAGAACATAAATTAAAAATCTGGCTAAATAAATACCTTGGCATTGCATGAAATGTTTATGCTGTTGTAAAGTTTTTTTTCTTTTTTAATATATCAATATATGTGGCAAACCAAAAAGCATGGAATATACTCTGGTTTAGTATTGTTTACACTTTTCAATCTAATGCAGGAATTAAGTATGGCAGGACCAGCAGAGATTAGCTGAGATTAAGTCCAACCCAGACGCTAATAGCCAGTTGAAAATGTGTCACTTGTGAAAAGCTGTCTATTTGCCTTGGGACTGTTTCACTCTTTCACCCTTTCCAGTGAAGAGCAGGTGTTTGGAATTCATGATTGGTAGTTGGGATGAAGGTTTGATTTAATGTGGATATAGTTAAATCTGACCTCTGATTTTATTGCAAAGGGAGAGCTTCCTGCTTTGTCTTACAGCACCCAGCGGCCAATATTTAATTGACTTTCCATTCTAGTAGAATCTGAATCCCGCATTTCTCCCTTACTAAGTAAGATGTTTGTGAAGAAAAAAGGATTTGTTCATGAATTAGCTACCCAATAATTCTCTAAATACTAATTTCTCTAGATAGCTTGGAAGTATGGAAAATAACAGATATACTCTGATAAAAACTGACTAGAGAGATTAGAGAGGTGTGGAAGGGGTCAGTGAGTTCTAAGCTATGATAGCACTACCTATTCATACTGTAGGTGTACTCATAACAACATAGGAAAGATTACAAATGAGAGGAGACCATTTTGACCCATCATGCTGGTTAGGTGTCCAAGGTTGGCTTTGTCCGTTGTCAGCAGATTTCATGAAGGCTGAGTGATAGATAACCACTGACACCCTTACAAAAGAAATATGGTTGTATAGAATTAATAAAATATAACATTAGCCTATATCATTTACAGAAAACTGTGTCAGGGATTAATAGTGTTCATGACCTTTCTCAAAGTGTATTCTTTGATAAAATATTTGGATAAATCAGTCATCTATAATCACAATCCCTGAGCCTAACCATAATCTTACCCACACTAATCGCACATTACCAATTTGGACTTAGTAGTGGCTTTTAATCCCAAAGTGTTCAATTAATCCCAACTTCAGTGTGCACTGCATCCCTTACACTGTACCTTCTCAAATGCTACAGTATGTGCCAGAGTTTTTTCACCCCCCCAAAAAACAAACCACTCCTTGGTCTCAAACCTGTTGCTAAACAAATTACACTCACCTAAAGGATTATTAGGAACACCTGTTCAATTTCTCATTAATGCAATTATCTAACCAACCAATCACATGGCAGTTGCTTCAATGCATTTAGGGGTGTGGTCCTGGTCAAGACAATCTCCTGAACTCCAAACTGAATGTCTGAATGGGAAAGAAAGGTGGTTTAAGCAATTTTGAGCGTGGCATGGTTGTTGGTGCCAGACAGGCCGGTCTGAGTATTTCACAATCTGCTCAGTTACTGGGATTTTCACACACAACCATTTCTAGGGTTTACAAAGAATGGTGTGAATAGGGAAAAACATCCAGTATGCGGCAGTCCTGTGGGCGAAAATGCCTTGTTGATGCTAGAGGTCAGAGGAGAATGGGCCGACTGATTCAAGCTGATAGAAGAGCAACTTTGACTGAAATAACCACTCGTTACAACCGAGGTATGCAGCAAAGCATTTGTGAAGCCACAACACGTACAACCTTGAGGCGGATGGGCTACAACAGCAGAAGACCCCACCGGGTACCACTCATCTCCACTACAAATAGGAAAAAGAGGCTACAATTTGCACAAGCTCACCAAAATTGGGCAGGTGAAGACTGGAAAAATGTTGCCTGGTCTGATGAGTCTCGATTTCTGTTGAGACATTCAGATGGTAGAGTCAGAATTTGGCGTAAACAGAATGAGAACATGGATCCATCATGCCTTGTTACCACTGTGCAGGCTGCTGGTGGTGGTGTAATGGTGTGGGGGATGTTTTCTTGGCACACTTTAGGCCCCTTAGTGCCAATTGGGCATCGTTTAAATGCCACGGCCTACCTGAGCATTGTTTCTGACCATGTCCATCCCTTTATGACCACCATGTACCCATCCTCTGATGGCTAATTCCAGCAGGATAATGCACCATGTCACAAAGGTCGAATCATTTCAAATTGGTTTCTTGAACATGACAATGAGTTCACTGTACTAAACTGGCCCCCACAGTCACCAGATCTCAACCCAATAGAGCATCTTTGGGATGTGGTGGAACGGGAGCTTCGTGCCCTGGATGTGCATCCCACAAATCTCCATCAACTGCAAGATGCTATCCTATCAATATGGGCCAACATTTCTAAAGAATGCTTTCAGCACCTTGTTGAATCAATGCCACGTAGAATTAAGGCAGTTCTGAAGGCGAAAGGGGGTCAAACACAGTATTAGTATGGTGTTCCTAATAATCCTTTAGGTGAGTGTAGAATGACTGGAGTTTAAACCACTAGATGTCCCTCTGTCCCATCAGCTACACTCGGTTGAAAAGTGTATGGGAATGGCCGTAGAAAGATAATTACATGGATCGCAGCTGAGCAGGAACTTGTGAAGGCTTAGTATCTAGGAAAGAAAGAAAGCAAGCATGGCATATTGTTTTAAGAGAGAAAAAATAAAACATAATTGAATCGACAGAACTAGATTGGTTTGGAAACTAAACATCAAAATAATTCAGTATAGTGGGTGTTTTAGCAGGTCAATCAAATTGTTAATTCAAATTCAGGGTTAAATAGTCACATCCGAAGATTTTAAACATAGGTCCTTAAAGGTTTGTGTGTGTGCAAAATATTTAGTTTTGTTTAGATACTTAATTTTAATAGCTTGTCACTGATCTCAAGCAAAGAAATCATTAGAATTCACAGTATTCATTCATTCTTGGACGATCGTTTAATTTAGCCACTAAATACATATTTTACAGTAATTTTCTTGGGTGTATAAACTTTGATTTGCAGTTCAGAATATACTATTGAATCAGTCAATCAATCAATTAAAAACTCACCAGCAGACCAAAATAAAAACATCCTTCATATCCAGTTTATGAAGGATCCAGTTTAGTCGAGGAGGCTTTCTCATTGTCACTTATTAAAAGTGAATACCGATGTCATTTGAAGAAAATGGCAGGGTATATCATGATGCAGTTTTAACAGAAAGATGAACACCCCCTAGGAATCTGTTACACAACACTGGCACAGACCCACTGCTATGCCACAAGTTCATATCTGCAGCCCGCATATCCTTAAATGTCAACTAAATATTATGCATGAAACCATAATTATTCTTTACAAAAAACACTCACTGGTTTGTTATTAGCATCAAGGTTGGGTAGTGTTTGCTTGCTTTATCGCAGTCTGATGCTCTGCCAATTAATGATCGATAGATAAGAGAGTAGTCAGAGACTGAAGTGTCTCTCTGAAGAGTCTCCCAGTGTCTGAACTCTGTATTTGTTATATCACACACAGCATTCATTTTTAACCTGCCTTATTGAAACGTCTTTCTCTCTCGTCCTCTCCATAGAGAATATTATCAGGATTACATGTTTTTTTTTGTTCTATGAGACCATAACACAATATTAAATGCATCTAACTGAAGATTTTTTTTTTCTTTATTGAAAAGTCAGTCATACCCCTATTCACATCTATACTGTGCATAGGAAGAGGGTGAGATGGTTGTTTCTGGTTGCTGTGGAAAAAATTTGGATGTCAAATAAGTAGCTTTCAGGCAGTAATAAGCTAGTTTTTAGTGACACATCAGAAGGCTACTCATGTCTTAATTAATAATTCAAAGTAGAATGCAAAGAAGCACTCTATAATCTTAATCTAAAAAGGGAGTGTTTTTCAAGAAACGCTGTTCTGTTGACTGTAAAATTCCCTAAAGCTCCAACTAGTGGACTAGTCCCCTTTTCCATCCAGAACTCTGCAATTTCCCTCACAGCTCAGTGACACAATGTTTCCCCATAACAACACTGCTAGCAGCAGGGATTAACACTTACAACAGAGACTATTTTAATCTTTAGTGATGAATGATTTCGTTTTTTCCCCTCTGCAGCTATTATTGTGTTGAGTTCCCAGTTGTTGCTGGTTTTAACCAACACCAGAGTTACTAGCAGATGTAGCTGTAGACATTTTTAGATATTTTTGGAACACAAACGTACCTAAAATGAAATGATAACCTCTATTCCTGATGAGATTGAATTCTCATCCATCCTGCATGCTCTTTCACTTATTGATGGTGTATATATACTTTAAGTGTTTAGCATTCTGTACATCAGGAAAGGACAATTCACCTCTCTGTATTAAAAATATACCTCCTATTACTATATTTCTTAGCAGACACCCTTATCCAGGGTGACTTACAAGTGTTACAAGATATCACACTATATTTTACATTTACCCATTTATACAGCTGGGCATTTACTGGAGCAATCTAGTTAAAGTATCTTGCTCAGGGGTATAACAGAAATGCCCCCAGCTGGGATTGGACCCACAACCCTTTGCTTCAGAGCCCTAACCACTACATCTTGCAATGCTAAACATACTACTGTGTCAGAAAGAAGTAATAATTAAAATGATGTATTGTGGTTTACTTCATTATATTATTGTTTTATAATAAAGGGCAGTGTATACTTTTCCAAATTGCCAGACAAAAAATGCAAACTGTGGCGTTTCCACTGCAGGTGGCTTAAGTTACTATATCTATCTCAAATGTTTGCAGGGTTTTCTCCCCACACCAGAGTAACACTTCCAGCTTTGTTACGTGGTGTTTTATACTGTTAATATAGGCCTCTATCATAAAATTCAAATCTAGCAGTACCATGTCGTCCAAAATGTAACCATATAGTACAAAAAGCAACAGCCAAAGTCCAAACCATTAGATATGCCTCCACACCAAAAGCAGCCATTTCAAAAACTTGTTTGGGTAAGAATATTTGATTATATTATATATATTTTTTATTGTAAACATTGCAAACTGTGGACAAAACCAGACCTGTAGACTTTTCTGTACCCAACTTGTTTCATACTGAGAGAGCAGTCAGCTGTACTTCATTCATGCTGAAGCATGTTTATTGATGATCTACAAGGTCTTATAGAAGGGCATGTGTAAAACATGACAACCAGCTGCCGATCCATATTGAAACACTACTGTCTATTGTAGGTGCAGGAACTGTAAGAGGCTAAAGATTGCCTCCTATACTGTAGCATGTGGAGGGGGTACACTTATAGGGAGAGCTGTACATGATTAGTCTTGTTCATCTGTTTTTGTTACTGGGTTATGTTATCTGTCACGTAGTTTGCACAGGTGGGGATAAGTGACTACCGGCAAGGGGTTTTAGGCTTGCACGGTATTCATGCATAGTCTGGGCCTATGAATAGAGAAGCGCAGGGGTCCTTTCGGCAGTCTGCACCCCAAACAGGATTGGAGCCCCTGTATGCGTATTATTTTGTGAGAGGTAATCCCCATTGCAAGTTAGGACTAAATAAATCACAAGCCCAAGTATGTGAGGCTGGCTCTTTCCCGGGTTGCTGCAAACCTTTCGTCTCTTGACAGCATCTCTCTACACAGCACAGAAGTGCCACAACAATCTGTCACTGGCAGTGATACCATTTGATAATAAAAAGCACAGTTGATCACTTTCCACCTTTGGTCTGCTATTGTATGTATTAATGTGAATGAGTGTATACATAATCACTTATGAATGCATGTTTCCAAGATCAACAGAATGGTTTAAGTGAAGGAGATTTACAATATCAGCCCACTTTCCTTTTTTTGTTTTAGACATTGGTCCATTCTTCCTGCTTTTGTCTTCTGACCCTGTGAGAATGAATAGTGTATTAAAGATGACCACTCCAGTCATTCAGTTGTGTAAACTGTATGTCGAAAAGCAACTCGATAGTCCAGGCCCGGGTTATTATATTAAAAAACGCAATAATTTGGATAAGTCAAAAATTGTGCATGAATGCAGGTCCTGATGTATCAACTCGTGCATAAGGCTGTTATTCATACCACAGTATAAAGCAGAGATAAATACAGCCTAACCATTGAAATAATAAAAAACAAATGGTGTACTCAACTCTGAAACTAAATAAGAAAGGCGGAATATTTTCATTCATGCTCTAGGAAACTATAAATGATGACGGAACACAGACTCCAGTTTGGGTTTCAGTACCTTAGTGCTAAAGCAGCTGAGAGATTTTCAGGGCTTTCTATAGGAAGTGTATCTGCAGGAGATGCAGCCTCTGTAGAAAGTGAATTTGTAGGGTGATTGTACAGACAGGAACATGATCCCAATATCATATCTTTAGAGGAGAAAACCTGTGTGCAGTTCTCGCATTATTATTGTAAAATTGCATCTGGTTATCGGTTTCTTCTCCAAATATGCCACTGATGGATAAATAAATCTAATTTCATTATTTCACATTTTCCACACTTGCGCTGATCAAAGTACCATGATGTATAAACGGTAGCATGCATGCAATGAAATTTGGAATGAGGTATTATTGATATATTTCTAATTTAGGAAAGCAGGGGGCCTAGACACTCCAAAAAACATTGGCTGCATACATAATGTGGGAGATTTGGCAGCTATAGAGTGATAGTGAGAAAATTATTAGATGTGTTTTGAAGAATCCATGCAGTCTATGCACTAATTCAATATACATTTGTTGTTAATAAAATTAACAACAGTAAACTAAAATACGTACAACTTAAAATACTGATTTTTCTATAGCTGTGTGGCAGCACAAAACATGTTTAACAGTGAAATCATAAACTGGGGAAGGACCCTAAATAGGAAACAAATCCCAAATCACTTTCTTCCTTCTATAGTGCTTGTCTGTCTCTAAAAGCTAGGCTGGACAGACAGTTGGTGGTGGTGTTTTCCCCACACACACTGGAAGAAGCACCAATGCAACGTGAACTTACAGCAGGTTATGGGCCATGAATTTTTCATGGAATTTTGAGCAGCTGGAAACAAGGTATTAGTTGACTCAGATAAGATCTCTTATGTAATTGAAAATCTATTTGCCTTTTATTGCATGACACCGAGGCTCTCTGTGTGGCAGGCCACCAGTAACACCTGATTCAGCTGTCCCAAAATGCTCTTTGCGCAGCGTATGCAGGAGAACGGGCCATCATCAGAGGCAGCCTCTCGTGAAAACACACTTGCATTATTGGCTTTGCAATCCTGTGGTGCTGGGTCTAGCACATCAGGCCACTGCTTCAACAGTGTTGTGGCTGCCTTGGCTAAAGCCTTGAAATGGGATGAGGGTCCAACATATCAACACAGGAGGGGACCTCTGGTGTTCACAGCGCTCTGCACACACATCTTAGTCACTCTTATTCAAATGACTATTAGACAAGCCTACAGTTGTAAGCTGCAGCCACACCACCACACACAAATATTGTGAGACTGTTCTAGAGTAGTGGTTTTCAATCCTGTCCTGGAGGACCCCCTACCCTGCTGGTATTTGTTCTAACTGAGTGGTCCTCCAGGAAAAGGATTGAGAACCACTGTTCTAGAACACTAAACCCATTCAGCATTTGGAACATTAAAATTATGTATCATTTTGGAAATAAACAAACAAAAACAAAAATCCAGGAAGTTACTAGGTTTGTGTGGCCATTTTACATTTTATTCTACAGTTTCACAAACATACCAAACATATTTAGATATTAGAGACCAAAACAAAACCGTCAAATCTGAAAAATAGATGAATTTAAAAGCCATTTTATCTGCACAACATTCACAATTCTGTTTCAGGTGGCAGTTGTCTGTGGGTGGGGGGGGTTGTTTGTTTTGGTCTGCTTGACTTTCGATCTTGGAGCGCTGTAGTCGTGCCAGTGGAACGGCACTGTACAGCAGACAGAAGCCACACGTGTGCCGGGAATAAGTGTAATCTGCCTTGGTGGGGCACGTGTCTGGATCTGCTCCAGCTCTTTTGGCTGCTTCGATGAAGACGAGATTATATACAAGAGCAGAGCACCGGGGGGTGGGGGGCAGCCCAATTCACCAGCTGCTGCTTTCCCTCAGTGAGGCATTGTTACCAGCCAGTGACACAATTCAACAGAATGGGCTTTCACACAACACTGTAGGTGCGTCTCCCCTTATACTAGGCAACTGCACAGTATTCCTGGGCAACAGTTGTATGCAATATAATACTGTTTCATGTTTTGATAGGGCACACCTCTTGAACTTCAATGAGAAAGGAGCTGGTAAAAATGAGTCAGAGGTTGCCAGGCTTCTTACAAGTCTCTCTTAGCTTCCAAAGTGCAGTTTGAATTATTTGTATTATTATATATATTTTTTCCATTTCAACATGTGTACATTTGAGTAAATCAGTACCAACAACCCCTTTCCACGTATGTATACGCACAATTGACAACAATGTTTTGGTATTCACATAATGAAGATTGAAAATCAAACAGTTGATTCCATATCTCAGTACATTTTTAACAGGTTAATCTAAATGCAACACCAAATTGGTAACAGAATATGTTGAATTTGACCATTGAAGAATACGGGTATTAATTATTTAGAGGAATCTGCAGTCTGTGGCATGCGTTTTAAATGAATCTCCTTATTGGGTTTAATAACAGCCTTTACAGTGAATTATTAAATCCAGGGTTTTTAAGTTGCAGACAATTAGTAGAGTATTGAGAAGTAAAGTTGTAATTTATGTTTACAAAGTATTAGTGGAAACTAAAAAAAAACGGTGCTTGGAAATATACTGTTGGTTGGTAAGTCCCCCATCTTTTTTGTTGTTTTTGTACAGTGAGGGGAAAAAAGTATTTGATCCCCTGCTGATTTTGTACGTTTGCCCACTGACAAAGAAATGATCAGTCTATAATTTTAATGGTAGGTGTATTTTAACAGTGAGAGACAGAATAAAAACAAAAAAATCCAGAAAAACGCATTTCAAAAAAGTTATAAATTGATTTGCATGTTAATGAGGGAAATAAGTATTTGACCCCTTCGACTTAGTACTTGGTGTCAAAACCCTTGTTGGCAATCACAGAGGTCAGACGTTTCTTGTAGTTGGCCACCAGTTTGCACACATCTCAGGAGGGATTTTGTCCCACTCCTCTTTGCAGATCCTCTCCAAGTCATTAAGGTTTCGAGGCTGACGTTTGGCAACTCGAACCTTCAGCTCCCTCCACAGATTTTCTATGGGATTAAGGTCTGAAGACTGGCTAGGCCACTCCAGGATCTTAATGTGCTTCTTCTTGAGCCACTCCTTTGTTGCCTTGGCTGTGTGTTTTGGGTCAATGTCATGCTGGAATACCCATCCACGACCCATTTTCAATGCCCTGGCTGAGGGAAGGAGGTTCTCACCCAAGATTTGATGGTACATGGCCCCGTCCATCGTCCCTTTGATGCGGTGCAGTTGTCCTGTCCCCTTAGCAGAAAAACACCCCCAAAGCATAATGTTTCCACCTCCATGTTTGACGGTGGGGATGGTGTTCTTGGGGTCATTCCTCCTCCTCCAAACACGGCGAGTTGAGTTGATGCCAAAGAGCTCGATTTTGGTCTCATCTGACCACACTTTCACCCAGTTCTCCTCTGAATCATTCAGATGTTCATTGGAAAACTTCAGATGGACCTGTACATGTGCTTTCTTGAGCAGGGGGACCTTGCAGGCGCTGCAGGATTTCAGTCCTTCACAATGTAGTGTGTTACCAATTGTTTTCTTGGTGACTATGGTCCCAGCTGCCATGAGATCATTAACAAGATCCTCCCGTGTAGTTCTAGGCTGATTCCTCACCGTTCTCATGATCATTGAAACTCCACGAGGTGAGATCTTGCATGGAGCCCCAGACCGAGGGAGACTGACAGTTATTTTGTGTTTCTTCCATTTGCGAATAATCGCACCAACTGTTGTCACCTTCTCATCAAGCTGCTTGGCGATGGTCTTGTAGCCCATTCCAGCCTTGTGTAGGTCTACAATCTTGTCCCTGACATCCTTGGACAGCTCTTTGGTCTTGGCCATGGTGGAGAGTTTGGAATCTGATTGATTGATTGCTTCTGTGGACAGGTGTCTTTTATACAGGTAACGAGCTGAGATTAGGAGCACTCCCTTTAAGAGAGTGCTCCTAATCTCAGCTCATTACCTGTATAAAAGACACCTGGGAGCCAGAAATCTTGCTGATTGATAGGGGATCAAATACTTATTTCACTCACTGTAACTATTCAGTATAATAATAATAATAATAATAATAATAATAATAATAATAATAATAATAATATATATATTAGCAGATGCCATTATCCAGGGCTACTTACAATTGTTACATATCACATTATTTTTACTTACAACTACCCATTTATACAGCTGGGTTTTTACTGGAGCACAGTGTCCCCTTGCTGTGATTATTTCTGAATTGTAACACTCCATCATCATAATTCTAATCTGTTTGGAAGCAAAAGCATTACAGAGTTGAAACGCTAACTTTGTTTCATTACCAAACATCATTCTTAAAGTGAAAAACTTAACTGACATTTATGTGACAATTCATTAAAAGCAAAAACAAAAGATAAACCCTGTTAATCTGTTCTCGGGCAATTAGATAGTTTGAGAAATTAACACCTTTTAAAGCATTTATTCTCTTCAGTACTGCAAATATGACCTATGAATACTGAGTTGCTTATTGTGTGGTATCTGGTAAATACTGACTACCTGAAATGTGCCTTCACACAGTTGTCAGCACTGAGGTTTTGAATCTGTCATGCAGTAAAGGAGAGTGATTATTAACCATCAGGGATATATAAAAAGCATTAGGATTAATATGCCTTTTAAGGGCAGGGCTATTAACATCAGCTGCTCAAGCAATCTTTATAATAGGCTCCAAGAGGTGGTTTGTTGACATAATATTGGAGATGATATTTGACCATATTCCTAAATTGAATTTCAGCTTTCAAAGGATGCAGTATAGATATAAAAGCACTCTTTCAGGTTGCATGTCCTAGAGATCCAAGTCAATTATGTGAGTACATCATAAGTTTAGAAAAGCAGTTGAGACAGATCATGTTTTTTTTTATATAAATTATTCAAAATTGAACTCCGGGACTGACAGGGGATGTTAAAAACCATATAGACTGTTTTATAGTGCAGAATTAGTAAACTTTTTGTGTAATATATTTCTCTCACACACACAAAGATTCTGTATTTCGAGACTTTGTAATGTAATCACAAGATCCAGAGTAGTCTCAGCTGCTTCTTCTACAGTTAGCTGGAAAGGTAAGCCCCAGAAGGGATTGCCATAATGAAGTCATCAAATATTGAAGTCCTTATTCACATGTTTATCCTATGCAAAGGTTACATATAGCGCACGAAAAGAATGGAAATTCATGTACAGAATAAAATTATGGTAAATACTTTTCTGATCATAAGTCTCTCTAGACTTTTCTTTATTAATTTCTGAGAAATTGTGTAGGTAGCTATAGTTATGTCACCTAAGTATTATATATTTTTATGTTCCACAGATTAAGATTTTTATATTGAATTATTGTTGATACGGCTGGGCGATATATTGAGTTTTTGCGATATACTCGATATATATTTTTTTTTGCAAAATGCAAAATGTTTATCGCGAGTTTTGAGTTTTTGTAATTTGTATGCAGGTATGTATAACTGCAGACCCGGAAACCATGGAATGTGGGAGGAGTAACTGTAATTGTTTCATGCAGCCAGTCACTTGCAGAAGACACTCATCAGTTATTTCTTATTCGGCCAATCGCCTTCTTCATTTATTAAAGTAAGGCAGGAGAAGAAATGAAGAGGTGGGAGCAAATGTGTCTCTGTGGTGTATTACTATCGAATAATTTGTGCTTATGTTAGTAAATTTATATTTTTGAGGTCCTTAATCAGGAGATTCAACAGCTTATAAAGTTGCATGTTTATTTTACAAACAGATGGGTTCGTGGAGTTACATTTTTGAATGTTACACTCGCTATATTAAGATTTTTTTAAAGCAATGGAAGCGAATGTAATAGTAAGTAATAGTTACCTAGTTTTAATGAAATGTTTGAATTACATACTAAAAACATATGTGAATACGGATTTATATATATACACACACACACACATCCGGTTTCCCACAGCTCTATTGAAGCTAAGCGGCCCAAACGTGTGTGCTATTTTCTTATTTATTTAATATACTCAGGTTTTTAATATAAGTCAGGTAAAAAAATAATTATAAAATATATATAATATATTATTTACCATGCCAGTCTGACGTGATATTTGTTAGTTTTGCATATTTCATGATTAAAGTCTTTTATTGCATTTTGCATTTAGGGTCCGTTTCTCGTAGTCTTATATTTTAAAAGCTCCCTCAATTATTTTGGTCACCACTATGCAAATGTTACGATTAAAACAACAAACAAAGCTTTTTTTTCTTCTGGATTGTGACTCGTCAGTGTCCGTTTCCTTTGAGAACGGCCTGTTCCACAAGCTGCCATCTTTCACTGCAAGGGGGGTGTGGGATGTGGGAGTAGGTGGTGGTCGGGGCTGGGAGGGACGCAAGCCATGGAGCAACACATGCTTTCCAACATTGTAGTACTGGGCCTGCTGGCTGAGGAAGGAGGCCGATGCCCCATGCCCCAGTCGCATAATCCGATTTCAATCAACTCACACTAATCACTAGTGATAGTTGCAAAATTTAGCCTGGATCTGCTTAGGTAATCTAGATTGACATGAGGTAAAAGCAAAAGGACAGAAGGGCAGAGAGGGAGGGATAGATGGAGAGAGAGAGGGAGGGATAGAGAGAGAGTACACACACACACGCACACACACGGGCAGGGAAACGGATTTCTGGTCCCACTGCTCTTCCTTCCCAGTGGTTTTTCTTTGCCTCCTACTCAAATGTAATTGGTTGTTAGGTTACCTGTCTTTCATTAGGCAACAGGTGCTGTGTGTAACAGGCAGCAGGCAAGAACAGGGACCAACACAAAAAAAACAATAAGATATTAATAAAATAAAGGAACATCAACAGCAGCGGCAAGGGAGGGAGTCTACATAGGAGTGAACAGCACACAGAGATACCTGTTTGGATTTATTATTTCAGTTTAGTCAGGAGCTGCTTTTGACTGGCTGGTTGTTGCGCTGTCTTCATGGTTAGGCTGCTGGAGATTGCGATCTGATCTGAGCCTGTGAGCCGCAACAGGCCACCTGCTGCCAGTTGCAGGTCCTCAAGGTCCTCCCAATGCTATTCCCTTTGGTATTTATGTCTTAATGCTCTCGTAAGCCCAGCCTCAAAGCTTTCATTAAAGCTTGGTGAGTGATTGGGTACTGCTTCGGCACGGCAGGAGGGTCACAGCTAATGTGACGTTGCATATTCATACAGATTGTGAATACATAATCCTCTGGTGCGAGAAGGACGGAAGGAAGCAAGGGAAAAGAAGAGTAAGAAGACAGAAAAAGAAGAAGATGCAACTTTTGGTTTCTTCTGCCAAGGTCGACTTGCACCGGGGAAAACGCTGTGCCGTTTTCGCTCTGTTTTTGTGCCGTTGCTTGCAGTTTTAATTGGATGTCTGGCACGCCAAGCAGATGTTGGTGTTATTTCAGGATTTGGATTTGAATGTTAGTGCTGAAACTAATGGCTCAACTGGCTAGCGTGTCGCCTGATACCTACCCTGCACTTACCTGCCTGAGGAAGACGCTGCACGGATTTTGGTGAAGTCTTGAGAAGCGGATACTCCCTTCCATGCTGGTCGGGCTGTTCTTGGTTATTCTAACGCCGCATGTTGCCATGCTTAAAACGCCCAAGAGTAAAAATGTCTCCTGGGTAAGTACGGGTATCTGGTTTGACATTGGTGTAGGGGGGAATCTCAAGTGTTTCCTTTTGCTGCTCTGCTACTTGCTTCCTTTCAAGACCTCTATTTTCATAATCGCCTGTATGTTGACTTTGTAGGATGCTTTCTGTAATCCTCCAGTTAGTTAAAACTGTGACAAGAGGTGTTGGTCTATTTCTCCATGTTTAAAAAGTTGATCTGTTAAATGGAAGGAAAGGACAAGTGTCTAACAGCTGAGTTGTGTAAGATGTGAATTGTGACTAGAGAAGTGCTCTTCAAGTGGTTGGTGTTCTTTGACTAGTTTGACTTTGACACAACATTGCACATGTTCAAAATCAAAACAGTCAAAATGTCTAATCGGCCGACAACAGCAATGTGCTGTTTGTTTATTTGACTGATCAAAAATATAATTTCATGTTTCAGTTGTATATCTGTTTAGTGTTCAGTGTGGCCCAGAGTATTAAGGTTGTACTCTGAAGTTCCATACATATGACTATTGGTATACATTTGTTGTTTTACTCTAGAATACTATAAATACTTAAAGTAATCGTTTGATTTGTGTTTTCTTTCAATGCAGATGATAATGACACTTCAAAAATCCCAACAACATTATGTAATAATATATATGAATGAACAGATTAAGACTTGCAAAAGTAACACTACATGTTACCTTGATTTTATGTTGTCTTATTTAAGCTTAAAAAATAAAATTTTATAACAAACCGTCCATAGCATTTAGCCTTGAATTAAGTAGGTCTCATGTAAGGCCTTACATGAAGTAAAAAAACGTTATATTTTAAAGATTTTGCCCAAGTATTTGGTCATTTTATAGTGTAGTTTTTGATTTTCTTTTGGTTGACATTTCTTGTAAACGGTAGCAGTGTTAATAAATGGTGTGATCTCGGAGTCTGGAACCTTAGACATGGAGAGTCATTGTTCTGCAGATTAAATCGTTAGTGGACACCTGAAACACGTTAACTTGAACCAATTCATCACAATCGTTAGTTCAGTCTAGTCAAGTTGAACTCGGCCAAAATAAAGAGGAGGATATACTTGGTTTGATGGTGAAAGCTGTACATTTCAGCGCAGACGCAAATATTCCAGTGGATCCCCTAACACACTGGTTATTAATATCAGAGCAAGGCTTAGAATAACATAGTGAGATTTAGAAATTATGTAACTATTACATACCTACTTTATAAAATTTATCCTCATCCCTAAGAGCAAATATGCCAAAAGGTATTTTTTCCCCCCTGTTCAAATATGAAAGTGATGGAATAGTTTTTAAATCCCCTCTGTATCAGTTCTGTCCAGGTAATATAGTGTACAACTGTGTAATGAAGATTGATATTGGAGTATCAGGTGAACTTACTCAATTTGAATTGGATATGGCTTCCTGCTTTGTGTGGATTGTATCTCAAGCAGCTTCTGTCTCTTTTGATATATTTCCAGTCTTGTTTTTCTTGTCTTTGGGACCTCATTCAATATTATTTTATGAAACTCTTAGGTGGTATACATAGGCAGAGAGACAGATCTGTAATAGTTTTATGTCAGGCATAGAATAAAAGTTGAATATAGTCAAATGTATCTTGAAGTTACTTGTTTCACAATACAGCAGACAAGAATGGTAACATTTATACCCAGAGTGTGAAAGTGCTTTGAGATAGTTGAACAGTTCCTCAATATGTTCTGCAGATAGTGTACATTTTCCTTTTTCCCCCGCTTTTCTTTTCCCTGTTTTGCTACGTCTCCCAAAAATGAGGCCAGGTTTCATTCCAGAGTCCCATATTATGCCTGATTGGCAATAAGAAGCTTACAGCAAGATTTGAACTACATTCCTGTGGTTCCTGCTTGGCATGGGGAGGTCTTAGTGACTGTGTGGTTTCTCGAGCCAGGTCATCAGTGAATGTTCGCTAAAAACAGATGGAGTCCAGAGATTAGAAAGCAGCTCCTCTCATATTAATCAGCAGCCAGGACTCTTCCACCCATTTCCAACAGTCCGTCTCCTCACTGGCACGGCCCAACAGCCACGTTTGCATTAGGTAAATTAAATGGTGAGCCAATTACTCTTTACAGTAAGTTTCCATATCTACCAAACCATAGCCAGTCTGGTTAGTTGAGGTACAGTCAAGATTAAAATCAATTTGAGGATTAAGGCATTTTCCCTTCAAAGCAGTTTTAGCCTGTTTAATGTTAAGTTTTATTGTGATGTGCATCTTGTGCATTTAATTCTTATTTTTTGTCAATCCTGATTTCAAGTATAACATTGGGTTGAAATCAATGGTTGCATTGCTAGTTTGTGTCCCAGGAGATTCCTGTCTGTATCTATACAGAGATTTCCTCTGCACGCACACCTCCTGTTGCCAGTTAGTGACCGCTCTTAAGAAGGAAGGAAGAAGCTTGCGTTGGTTCATGTGGTCCATTCTGTGCTCTCTGTGCTTGGTCAGTTAGCTAATTTAGGGGAACACCCAGCCACATGACAGACCTAGGGAAGGCCTTCCTTATAGTTTAGTTTGGTTTGGTTTGCACTTGTATAGTTCAGTATGGGCAAAGTGATTTCTGTGGAGTACCAGTCGAAAGGTTACACCCCATCACTGTTTTAATTCAGTTATTTGTAAGCCATATTCTATGTTTCACAGTTTGTCGTGTAACATAAGAAGAACACTTTTTAAATCTAATGTGTATATACACTGATCAGCCATAACATTATGAGCACTGACAGGTGAAGTGAATAACACTGATAATCTCGTTATCATGGCACCTGTCAGTGGGTGGGATATATTAGGCAGCAAGTGAACATTTTGTCCTCAACGTTGATGTGTTAGAAGCAGGAAAAATGGGCAAGCGTAAGGATCTGAGCGACTTTGACAAGGGCCAAATTGCAATGGCTAGACGACTGGGTCAGAGCATCTCCAAAACTGCAGCTCTTGTGGGGTGTTCCCGGTCTGTAGTGGTCAGTACCTATCAGAAGTGGTCCAAGGAAGGAAAAGTGGTGAACCGGTGACAGGGCCACGGGCGGCCAAGGCTCATTGATGCACGTGGGGAGCGAAGGCTGGCCCGTGTGGTCCGATCCAACAGACGAGCTACTGTAGCTCAAATTGCTGAAAAAGTGAATTCTGGTTCTGATAGAAAGGTGTCAGAACACACAGTGCATCGCAGTTTGTTGCGTATGGGGCTGCGTAGCCGCAGACCAGTCAGGGTGCCCATGCTGACCCCTGTCCACTGCCGAAAGCGCCTACAATGGGCACGTGAGCATCAGAACTGGACCACGGAGCAATGGAAGAAGGTGGCCTGGTCTGATGACTCACGAGTTCAAGGTGTTGACTTGGCCTCCAAATTCCCCAGATCTCAATCCAATCGAGCATCTGTGGGATGTGCTGGACAAACAAGTCCAATCCATGGAGGCCCCACCTCGCAACTTACAGGCCTTAAAGGATCTGCTGCTGACATCTTGGTGCCAGATACCACAGCACACCTTCAGAGGTCTAGTGGAGTCCATGCCTCGATGGGTCAAGGCTGTTTTGGCTGCAAAAGGGGGACCTACACAATATTAGGCAGGTGGTCATAATGTTATGGCTGATCGGAGTATATATACACTCACCTAAAGGATTATTAGGAACACCTGTTCAATTTCTCATTAATGCAATGCAAAACCAACCAATCACATGGCAGTTGCTTCAATGCATTTAGGGGTGTGGTCCTGGTCAAGACAATCTCCTGAACTCCAAACTGAATGTCTGAATGGGAAAGAAAGGTGATTTAAGCAATTTTGAGGGTGGCATGGTTGTTGGTGCCAGACGGGCCGGTCTGATTATTTCACAATCTGCTCAGTTACTGGGATTTTCACGCACAACCATTTCTAGGGTTTACAAAGAATGGTGTGAAAAGGGAAAAACATCCAGTATGCGGCAGTCCTGTGGGAGAAAAAGCCTTGTTGATGCTAGAGGTCAGAGGAGAATGGGCCAACTGATTCAAGCTGATAGAAGAGCAACTTTGACTGAAATAACCACTCGTTACAACCGAGGTATGCAGCAAAGCATTTGTGAAGCCACAACACGTACAACCTTGAGGCGGATGGGCTACAACAGCAGAAGACCCCACCCGGGTACCACTCATCTCCACTACAAATAGGAAAAAGAGGCTACAATTTGCACAAGCTCACCAAAATTGGACAGTTGAAGACTGGAAAAATGTTGCCTGGTCTGATGAGTCTCGATTTCTGTTGTGACATTCAGATGGTAGAGTCAGAATTTGGCGTAAACAGAATGAGAACATGGATCCATCATGCCTTGTTACCACTGTTCAGACTGGTGGTGGTGGTGTAATGGTGTGGGGGATGTTTTCTTGGCACACTTTAGGCCCCTTAGTGCCAATTGGGCATCGTTTAAATGCCACGGCCTACCTGAGCATTGTTTCTGACCATGTCCATCCCTTTATGACCACCATGTACCCATCCTCTGATGGCTACTTCCAGCAGGATAATGCACCATGTCACAAAGGTCGAATCATTTCAAATTGGTTTCTTGAACATGACAATGAGTTCACTGTACTAAACTGGCCCCCACAGTCACCAGATCTCAACCCAATAGAGCATCTTTGGGATGTGGTGGAACGGGAGCTTCGTGCCCTGGATGTGCATCTCACAAATCTCCATCAACTGCAAGATGCTATCCTATCAATATGAGCCAACATTTGTAAAGAATGCTTTCAGCACCTTGTTGAATCAATGCCACGTAGAATTAAGGCAGTTCTGAAGGCGAAAGGGGGTCAAACACAGTATTAGTATGGTGTTCCTAATAATCCTTTAGGTGAGTGTATATATACATTTAAGAGGAAAGAATATTTCAAAGAACAGGTGCCAATGTGTAACGAATATAAACCTTGTTAATAGCTATTGCATCGTGTAATACACCATCTAATATATTGTTTTAGATTTCAAGTTTCAGTAGTTTACAGCCCAAATGTAGGCTTGACATGAGTCATTGGTTATATGAAGCTTTGGCTTTACTTGCTTGGCAATGGGTGTGTGTGATAGAATGCAGGAATTCATAGTTTATAGAAGTGGATGTGTGGAATTGGTGTTGTAGATATTTCATTTCAACCAGCCTAATGGATATTCTTTGAAGATTTTGAGGTTGCGTAAATCTTTCTAACTATACTGGGAGAAATGCTCTAAAAGAAACACTTACTATGGGATCAGACCAGTGTGACCATCTGTAGTAACAGAACATGCTAGGAATTGAAAGCAAAAGTTTGCTGCAATGCTGTTTTACTAACATTCAACCTTCCCAAGCACCTTTTTTATGGTACAGTACATCTTCAATATTGTTTACATATATAGCAGTACCAAATTAACAACTTGCTGTTATTTTCTGCATGAGGGCCTGGTTCTACAAACTGCATGGTCCTGCATTTTAGTTTTGGAAGCACGCTTTCAAAATGTATTATGTGAGGGAGTGTCTGGTCATAGAATGGCTGAACTATAAGCCCAGTGGCTCAGAAACTAATTTAATGTTGGTTAGCTAATGAGGACATGAACAGAACAGGGTGATGCTTAAAAATGGGGCAATTTGATATTACATGACTCAGTTATTGAATTTTTCCTAAAGAATGATCTCCTGTAAGGTGAGTCAATACCAAATCTGTGTCAGTGTCAGGAGGTTGTATCGTTGGGGCCAAAGAAGATGCACCATCTCTCATATGAAGACTGACAGCCGTTGATGCCAATAAGTCAAGGCTCCGGGTGTCAAGATGTAATTTGAACTAGTGAATACACTCAACTTCTGTTGCTGTATATAATCTTTTCATAGATGCTGGTTAACGGTGTTATTGGGTTAATATTCCCAAATTGAGTGAAATGGCAAAAACACCTGCTGACCTAACAGTTGGCCATTTCATAGTTATGTCGCGTGTTAGTATATAATTTATGAAAAAACAATTCCTATAGAAAATGTTTCAAGGGTACTATATCTAAGATCATTGTTTCCATTCTTCATCCTTTGGAGTATGGAAAAATACCTCCTATTTGTCTGTAAGTCACTCCTTAGGGACAATAATATTCCATGTAAGCCTCTCCCAGCTGTGTCAATTTAATGTATTATGGTCTTCCTTAACCATCTGTTCTCCACATTGAGTCAAATTCAAGACGTATTCAGGGTTTCCTTGTACTTAATACTTAAAAACATTTGTTTTTTAAGCTATTTTTTATATATATTTATATGTAGTCTATATAGGCTTCTCTGACTCGCATTGTTCTTCAGCTGACCGATTTTCATTTTAGCTGTGTAGTGTTTTTATGTACAATATGTTAATGACTACATGTATGTACGTATGTAGACCTATGTATTTAGTTTATTTACTATAAATAGATTTGTGTGTGTGCGTGTGCGTGTCTGCATCCATGGCTGGATAAAGGCTTCCCCAAGATGTTTCCACTTGCTTCAACATACAGCTTCTCTTTTCCAGGTCATGGCAGCAAAGCTTCTTATTTCATCTTCCCATCTTTTATGTCAGTTTCTAGGTCTATTTTAATCTCTTGGGATCCCTTCTATATCTTCTTTTGTCCATCTTTGTTCTTCTTGCAATGTGTCCATCCCATTGCCATTTTAACATGTTCACTCTTTCAATTATGTCGCCTAGTTTTGTTTCTTCTCTGGTGTATGGATTTGTTTTTCTGTATCCTCTTTTTATTCCAAGTATAGCCTACATCTTTCCCTGCTTCTTTGTGCTGTTTGGAGTTTCAGTATCATTTTTGCATTTACTGACTAGGTTTCAGAGCCATAAGTGAGCACTGGTAGTATGCATTGATCAAATACTTCTCTCTTCAAGCAAATGGGCAGATTTCCTTTCAACAGCATTATTTTTTCTAAATGTTCTCTCTGCCATTTTCACTCATTTGATTGATTTGATCTCCACCTGCATTGACTTGCGGACTAAGTTAAACATAACTTTTGTCTTAAATTTTCTTTTGATCTACTTACATTTTGTTAGTTTTTGAACAAGACTCAAGTTCATTTTGAGTCCAGTTTTCTTACTTGAATCCGAGAGTTTTTGAATTGAATGTGGTGTTTTTGAAGAAGGTGTTTTTGCTAAGATGACTGTTATCGGCAAGTCTTAGTTTGTTCAAATGAGCTCTGTTCATCTTGATTCCAGTATTGAATTCTTCAAGTGTTGCAGTAAAGAGTTTGATAGATTGTGTCTCCTTGACGTACTCGTTTGCAGATCTCGATCTTGTCAGTATCTTGGTGGTGTCGGATTATTGATGTGGCATTAGATATGTTTAATAATAATATAATGTATTGTAAGGAAGTCAGAGATTTGGTAATTGATGGGAGATGTTTTTCGGCATGATGACTCCATCTGCCGGAGGTTTGGAGGAAGACTGCACCTGGCTGCCATGACGGCTCTACCACACCTGCAGACACACCTGCAATTAATTAACCAGTTACCTATATAAAGCATGTTCTTCATACAGCTCAATGCAAAGTACTTAAAGGGAAAAAGCAAGGAGGATGTATCTGGATCCTGGACTGTATGAGAATAACAACACTGGTAAAGACTTCTTGCCCACAACTTTGCTTACATCCTAATCTGTTTTACGAGAGAGTAAGGCAGGGAACCTACTACATAACAGTGTAGCACATGCCCTTCCCAGGGCTAAGATTATTTTCAGTTTATTTTGTTTGGAAACAATAAACTTTGACAATAAAACAACATTGTATTGTATTAGACTCCTGTCTCTGGTGTGCGCTGTCTGTCGTCAGTCTAACCCTGGTCCCATACGTCACACACGCCCAGCCTCCCTGTGTATTACAGCTGGTGGAGAATATGGCCATGGGCTTTAGAGCGGAACAGACAGGGACATTTAGATATGAACAGAAGGGAGGACCTCATTCGTCAGCTGGTTGAGGCAAGTATCACTCAACAAAACTTTTTTTTTGGGGGGGGTGGAATTAACAATTTGCCATTTTTTTTCTGTTTGCATGCTCAACAACCCTTTAACTGTAAACTGCTGCATGAGCAGGAGAAAAGCAATGCAGTCACACTCGGGGAAAGGGTTCGGCCTCCCCAACATATTTTTGGAAAACCCAGTTTTGCTGGAATACATCTGTGCAAAAAAACTGAAACGGATGATGTGGAAGCCTATCTGTCTGCCTTTGAAAGGAAAGCTCAAAGAGAATGCTGGCCGACAAAGCATTGGGCCAGCGTCACATATATTTGACACATGACGCTCAGCAAGCATACCTGGACCTAGATGAAGGGCATGGCAGTCGATATGAGGCCCTCAACAAGAAGATGCTTAGGCAGCAGTGTCTTACCATTGTGGTCCCTCCATAAATGTTCAGCCTGATTCACCGTGCAACTAAGTGGCTTTAACCAGGATTGCTGGTGGCAGAAGGCATGGTTGAAAGATTGTGGACCATTTCCTATGGGCACTACCCTACCTGAAGAGAATGGTAAATCAGGGAGCCCCAATAACAGCAGATGGAACTACTGGAACTGATTAAAAGGAAACCAAGCATCAATCACTTTGCTGAGGGGCAATAGAGGACTTCCTGGATGGGAATTAGTGGGCATTTGAGGACTGCCGAGCAACCCAAGGAACAGGTGTGTGTGTGTGTGTGTGTGTGTGTGTATATATATATATATATATATGAGAGAGACAGAGATCATAGAAGTGAATGCCAGTGCAAGCAGGGCCCAAGAAAGGACAGGAAGGACACAAAGCATGGAAGATGTGTGCTTGGAATAACAAGAAGATATATATATATATTAGGGCTGTCAAGCGATTAAAATAGTTATAACTCATGATTAATCGCAATTTAATTGCACATTTTTATCTGTTCTAAATGTACCTTAAATTAATACTTTACAAGTTTTTAATACTCTAATCAACATGGGCATGGACAAATATGGATGCTTTATGCAAATCTATGTTATTAGTGAAACCATACTCAACATAGAGCATGAAGACTAGACATGTATTAAAGGTCACAGATGTTTTTCAAAGAACTTGTTCATGTCTATTAGACACATGAAAAAAAATAACATAGAAATACCAGGTTCCCATTACTTCTCTTTCTTTGCACTGAGCAATTTACTTACACAAGCCTGTTTACGTTTAGTTATTTAGCCACCCATTTAGTTATCGCTGTGGTGAGTCTATTGCTTGTGGAGTTGTCCATCCGTCTCCGCTGCAAATGATCTAGTGTGCTCTGAGGAGAGCTCTCTGCATCAGTTGTATGCTTCGCCATCAAGTGATATTTTAAACTCGACGTGCTGCGGTGATAACTTAATTCACATCGACAATCAATGCAGACAACTTCAGACATCGTTTTGTATATGAATTTTCCGTTCAGAAGACGTTTTTCTTTCTCCATTTATTTTCGCTGCTGCATCCTTTCCTGTCTTATGGCTTGCTATGGCTGCATCTCCATTTCTCCAACTACGGGCTAGGCTAGGGGTCAAAATGCCTGCTGCATTAATCGCGCGTTAATACAATTAGTGCCATTAAATTGAATTTGTGTTAATGCGTTATTAAAATGTTAAAATAACAATGATCAGGACACATTGCAAGAAGATAAGATTAAAGATGGACAAAAGAAGATGGGGAAACCCTCTGGGATATAGCTTGGATGGAGCCCCATCTGTCACTGGGGCTCTCCCTTCTTGATGGGGTCGGACAGCAAAGATGTTTGAGGACAAACAACAACGGCAGCAGTATAGAGGATCAAGGCGATCTCATAGTTGGACGTTTAAGCAGTAGTTGTTTTCCAAGGGCAGGGTTCTCCTAGTCATTAACCGTGAGTTTCCTTACCAGTAACTATTCCTGCTTGCGCCTCTAATCCTTCACCCTCCTTGTCCTTTCTCTAGACTCAATACTTCTCTGGACCTCTGGAGACGTATCAGCTGCCTTTTATACTGTCAGGCAGGCGACATATCTGTTTCCTCCAGCCGTGTGTGAGTGGTGGGAGTTGTAGTTCTTCACCTGTGGTGTAGTTCAGACGTCGAGAAAGTGATAGATGGTGGATTTGTATTCTAGGCCATGGCCTGATTAGCCATAGCAAGAAGAAGGTTCTGAATTCCAGAATTTTCCAAAGCTCTGAGTAAGCCTTCATGGCTGTGACATGAGCAAGGCAGGGCCTTGGTAATTACAGTTATCAATCAGGGTGTTCCCATAAATCCTGCAGGGATCTATTTGTACTCTGAGACACCCATAGACAAAACATCATGTTCTTTTGTCACTTGCAGAACATTGTTTTTGATATACTGACAAGCTCAACTTGATTCATTGTTTGAGACCTTAATTCACACAAGTGTCTTTCTGTTCTCCAAAACAATCCTTTGTTCTATTTTGAATAAAGTTTTGTTCAATCTGGAGCACATGAACAGTAAGAAGAGGGCGTCTCCTATCATACATGAGAAACAACAACTATAAGGACATTTTCTTCTGTACACAAGGATAGATATGCATGTTACTGATGTGGTTACACAACTAAAAGACTGAAGTATCCAAAATGTTCTGCTTCCTCCCTTTATAGCCTCAGGGTGTCAAGATACTACATGCTCTGCATATTTTATACAGACCCCTTAATTATCATTCTTGATCAAATTGCTTGGTCTGCTTCATGTGATCATATATTGGTTTAGACTAAATTAATGTAATTACATTGAAACTCTAATGCAATATTTGAAACTGCACCTCTTAATGAAGAAAATAATAACAACACTGTGTTTTGAAAAGTCAGAGATTTTTTGTCTTTGTCAATAAGCCTTCCTGGTTTTGGTTTGTTTCAGTAGGTTTTTAAATAGAAAACGTATGATAGTTCTAGACCCAGTCCACCTGAAAACATGGGCCTACCCACTAATCACAGTTTACAAACTTAAGACAGAAAGTAGATGATAATTATAATAAACACCATGGGGTCCCTGTCTGATGTACTAGCCTGAAGAAAGGTTGTGTGTTCTGTGCTTTGTTAAACCACATGGCTGGTATTTTTACTTTTCAAATCCATCAAATTGTTGTCTTCTTCCCTCATACATGTGTCCCTCAGATTGTGATAATAGGAGAAGTTAATCAGTTCTTTTTTGAGAGCCAGGATAATTTTCAGTGCATTCCCAGCTGTCTCACTCAGCCTATATTACGTAGTCCTCTTCATTTTCACATAGGCTGCTGCAGGTATGATGGGCTGACCTTGGATGCAGGCTTTCTTCTCCTGGTGATGCTGGCTGTCATCACAGGAAATATCTGGTTGCCTCAGGCTTTGGGCGCATTATCATCCATCTCCCCCTGAGGCTTTGGCACAGTGCTAATCACATACCTGAAATGTACTATCGCCTAATTACTGAGATATATAGGTCAGGGCTGGAGGATTTCCGATTAATTACAAATTGGAACTGTGAATTCTGCTTTAAGCAGGTAAGCTACTTTGTAGAGCAGTTCATTACTTGACAAGCCAGCTTTCGCCTGGGGAAAAAAAAAAGGCATTTACCACAGCAATCCAAAAATATATCTATATAATAGGAAAGGACTTTGAAATGCAATTAAAATAAAATGTAATTTTATAATAAAATTTGCCATTGAAATAAACTCTTTTTTTAACAAATGAACCTATGTTTAAAATAATGATTTCAGGTAGGCTTTCCTTGTCTTTTCCTCACACTTGTTCCACATTGAACAAGGGGCGATTTTAATTAAAACTAAGTACAAACTATCTAAACCTAAATGAGGGAAATAAATCATGATTATACTTAATTTCAGCTATTACACTTAACATAAGATCCACTGGTATATTCTTCACTTCTCTTAGGGAATCAGTATTTCAGATCAAAACCATTTCCCATCGAAGATGTTTATCACTTAATGGTCTGGTTGGTAATGTCCTGTTTTAATGGAATAGACTCCTGTCAACAGATTAGCAAATGCTGATTTTAATTTGTTTATACAGAGGTGAAAATAAAGATCACATTGTCTTTTCAGCAAAGAAAATGAGACAATGTGACAGTGTATTAAAATTCTCCATTTTGGAGTGTCCAAAACCTTGGGGGCACAAGTAACATTTAAGTTATGAATATTAAGTGATTTCATTATTATACACCTACAAAAATACAACTATTTTTATTCTCTGCAGTTTTACAACTCTGCTATTGGAGAGATTGTTCACCTGACTGATTTGTGGACGCATCAAACGCATGAATATAAAAATTGGGAAATGCTGCAGAAAACACACAGGACAGAAATATATGTATTTATGTACTTATCACCCAACCTTCACTGTACTCAATGCAATAGATCTTAGCCCTTACATTCTATACTATTCATCAGTTAATTTTATGTATGTGTTTTACTCTTGCTCAACAATTATTTTTGTAGAAAGATTCAATATACATAATGATTGGATTAAGTGAATGACAGAGCATAACTGAAGCATTGGAACACTTGAAATGGGGGGAATAAAATACAAATATGAACAATATTTGTTTTCTTGCGTTTCTTTAACTCTGATTGTTCGTCTTTCAGTTTCTGTATTGTTTTGTTTATGATGATACTTGTAATCTGAATTTGAGTCCTTTTATCTCCAGTTCATTAGCCTTAACACAGATAGTTTGAAGTCATATCAATTGTAATTGAAACTGGATTTTAGTACAGTATTCTTACTGCATCTGGAAAATTTAAAACATCCGAGAAGCTCCATAGAACAAATTAGTAATTTAATAATAGATATTTGTGATCTATAGATGAATGATCTCTACCTTTTAGAACATTCTGCATAGCTATCATGATGACAAGGAAACCTGTCGGAAATCCAACCCATAGCAAAACGCTTGTGAATGTCTAGGTGGATATTGCGGCTTCAAATTGCAGGCATTTATTTTCATGTTTTGTTGATTATCACTCATTCCTCTTTCAGGAATAAAGTGACCCACTCCTCTTTCACTTCCGTTTGTCTGTATTCTTAGACAAACAATGATGCCGTGAGTTCAGGTAGGAAAAGTCCCACTGCAGCTGGCATGGTTTGGCAGGGGCTGAACAGGAGTGGAATACTCTCTGGTTTCAGGGATTAAAACAATACCCTTGGAAGTTGGGATTTGTTAGCATAAGCCTATTCCGACTACAAAGTCTAAAGTCTATTCTCAGGAAGTAATAGACCACAGCCGTCTTTTTTTTTTTTTTTTTTTTTACATATGATTTTGCACATCAACCTAAAATGCAGAAGAGTCTTATGTAGCCTATATAGTAAGACTTATCTGGTTGTGAACAGCAAACAGAGAAGCAGATTCTGTCAAAGTGAAGTCCGCTTCAGGGAAGAGTAAACTAGAAAGCAACAGATGTCAGAAATAGGAAATAAGACCTTAATGTTCCAAGAACTTTGGAATACTTTGAATGTTCACCCCACTTATTCAGGTATCTCTGAGTGTACAGTAGATCTCAATGTATGTTTGTATACCTGTATAGATGTGTATATAGATATAGCTACTCATGAATTAATTTCTAACACCAAGAGTAGTAATCACTGAGGAATGGATTGGGAGTCAACAAAAACAATCAATTATATCAGCAGTTGGGATACTTATATTCCAAATATTCAGTTTTTGGAAATAATTGATGATTGAGATATATTTTAAGGTATCAGCTGTATTTACTTTCAGCTTGCACTGAAAATAAGCCAGGGCTTTACATAATTTATCACAGTCGTGGTTAACAAAAGCCAGCCAAGTTTCGTGTTCGAGGCAGTTCTTCCTGAGAATGCCTCCAAAAGCAAAGGTGAAGTAGCCCTTTTACTTTATTACCTTGTTGGCTTTTGAATTTAGGGGAAATGTGCTTATTCAGGGCTTGTGGGTGGACTTAGTTCAATGTTCAAGTTAACCTTTGCCATCTAAAAAACACAAGCAGAGAACTGAAAACAATTCCAATGTTTCATTGCTGCTGTAAGAACTTGGGCATCTGAAAGTAAATGCAAAATTGTCAGAGATGTTGCAGGAACCTCTTAAGACAATCAGGGATTCATTTTTTATTTTATTTTTTTGCCAATCTTATGGGATCAGCTGTATTTCTTCACATGGTTACTCATTCATAACTTCTGGATTCTGAAAATACAAAACTGTTTATCTAGAAATCAACTGCAGCCAGTATTGCATTGCAGAATTATATACAAAACAGATGGGCTCTCAATGTTTTTGTCAATTTAAGTGGCACACAAGGACAATGCAGAAACGTGTATTTATTTTGGATATTCTCAGGTAAGAAACACTTCTTTATTCTCAAAGTATTTTCTGAGAATTGTTGATCTATTGAACAATTGCAAATGCTTGTGGCCTTTTCATTTGGATGTTTTATTTAAAATGTATCTGTGAGGTAAATACAAATGGTATGGCTGCACTATAAAAGCTTGGATTAATCCATGCGTTTCTCCTATTGAATACATGTAGGTGTTTGTTTTGAACAGTGTACACGTCTTTAGAACAGAAATCCAATACTACTAAATCTATTTTGAGCACTTTTATGTTTTTATTTTAAACCACACTAGACATTCTGTTTCTAGTACTCATGATGTAAAGTATGATTGTGTCATTATAGTGGTTATGATTAATTGATTACATAAATGGAGACTCAACTTTTTCCTAGTTACATATTTGTCCTGCTGACAAGATATTTCATATCCATCAAAATGTCAGACTTGGCTAGATACTCAACAGGTTCAAATGAAATGTGCAAATTTTATTAAGTTTTAACATTTTCCATGTAGTGTTCATTGTTATTTTTATACCCTCATATGTATTATACCTTGCATTTCACAATTTAGAACCACATTCTTCACAGAATATGTATCCTTTTATGATATTGATATAAATCAATCATGCACAAAAGAAACCGCTCAAATTCTATTTTAAAGTCCCGTAGTGACAATTTTTTTAAATAATGAGTACCAGCTGTGCTATAATTTGTTTTGCTGAATGGTCAATTAAAAACAATTGAAATAGATTTTATTATGTAAAGTAATTGGAGGATGATTAAACAAACATGCTCACTTTAATTTTAAAAGTGAACACACTTGATTCCTTTTTATTCACAATTCTTTTAGGAAGAAATGTGGTCTAGGGATATGCTATTGCTAATTGTTAGAGCTCATAGATCCTTGTTAAAAAAAGACTGATATGATAATGACTGATATATCACACACATGTAACAGGCTCAACAAAAATATATTTTACCAATTTACCAGACTTGTGTATGTGACATATAATGGATTCCTAAGGGTTAATTAGTCCTCTCTGTTGGGCAGAGCAGTTTGACAGTTCGCACAGGCAGACATTTACAGAGGCACTGTATCTGGGTACCCTGTGAAAGATGACCTAAGAGCAACATGGGAGTGTCATTTTCCTCCCTGGTGTAACCGAGCTTCCAGTCTTGGTTTCCCTGCTGCGCCGTGGTGCCGGCAGTAAACACATTTGAGCAACTGGCAACGGGATTATTATTATATTATATCTTAAATGAAAAAGATGAAATACAGAGGATTAAAAATTGAAGCGTCTACAAAGGGGAAAATGTATATGCTTTTAACCTGAAACATAATACTCATGTATACATACAAAATGTCAGTTATTTCAGGTATGTCAGCCTAACAAAATCATAATGTTATGGGATTCTTCAACATTTTTTTTATTTTCTTTTTTTTCTATGGGATATATCAGTCATGGTTTACCTGCCCACTATTGTTCCTCTAGTATTCACAATACAGAGTATGTGTTATACCGTGTAAATGGCATATTTGTTAATGAAAATGAATATTCTGCCTTTGAACATTCAGCATATTGAGGCTGAGATATTCCTCTAGTATTTGAGATAAACGGCATATTCGCAATATGAGGCTGAAGCCACACAAATGTATGCCTTAAAAGAGAGCCAGAGTGACATTAAACATGTTTGGGCAATCCTCAATTTGTCCTTGCTGGCGAAGTGCTCTTTCACTAATGAATATGTATGTATTTTAAGCATCTCTGTATGCTTTTATAAGACAATGAGTGAATGTACGTACAGATCAGCAAGTTTACTCCTTGCTAGTGCACTCAGTATTATATCAGGAGGCATTGAAACATAGCAGGAGCAGACAACATCAGAATTTGGGAGGGATTCTGTGTTATTAACTTTGTAAACATTTTAAGCATGTGTACTATTACTTTTAATCATTGTCGCTTTAAGATCCTTTTTATTTCACGGCTATATTCTAGTAGATTCATGCTGTCCATGCTTTTGATTACTAATAGTGCTAACCATGGATACTGCAAGGAGTGAAGCAGTGACCAATGCATGTGTGATATCTATTTTTTGGCACTGATGTTTCCAAAAGACGTTGCCTTGTTGTCGTAATCCTGCTGTAACTTTTGTCACGTGTCGGTGCCTCGTATCTCTGAAGCACGAGGTGAACAGCACTTTTACTTTAGAAATCTGAAAAGGAGTTGTGCTAGCTCAATTAAAGCATCATATCCTTCATCCTGCTCTGCTATAAACAGAACAGACAATGGAACTGGGCGGCTTATGGTAGAACAAATACAACTTTTAACAGGATTAATTAAAAGTATTAGGATTAAGTAATTGAGATTAAGCAATCTTGTATTTCCTGGGCATCTTGAACTGAATTGAGGCCAAATTATTTGTCACTTTCAATGGCATGTTCTCCTGGTGCCAGAGAATGTAGTTGCACTGAAATTTCTCTGAATTTCACCAAAATTGATCCTGGCTGGTGTAAGGCAGCAAACAATGGAGAGAATGCATATAAGAGTTTTCATTAGCCAAGAAGGGATAGCATTTCTCTCTCTCTCTTTGACTCTCTCTCTCTGACTCTCTCTCCGACTCTCTAAATCCTGGATTGACGCAAGCTGTCTAAATCTCCTTACCAAGAAGCAATCATGACGAAGCATGATGGGAAATGGATATGTAGCCAGCAATCACACAGATTTTCCAAGAGGACAGAGGGACCAAGGTCTCTGATTTAGCTTTCCATGTTACAGTGTTTCACATTTCTAGAAACCTTCACCCATTTTCTCAAAACTTTAGACACAAAACCAAATCTTCAAACTACATTCACAAAACCCCTGACTCTTCTGTCAAAATCGAACAATCGCCTCAAAACCATTTAATCTGTGCTCAAAATCAAACAATGCTTTCAGTTCATACACACAGCCACTCAATATATAAACACTACAGAGCATTCATTAGACACTACATCACAAAATGGAGAACACAGCGTCCAGGGCATGCAGTTACAGAAAAAAATGTTTGTTTATAGCAAACGCATTTTTCAATTAAAATAAAAGTATAATCACAACTTCTTAGTACAGTGAATATATTTTATACTGTAAGTACTGCAAATAATACAGTATTGAATGTCTGTATATTCAGCAATTGCATAAAAATACAGTAGTCCAAAGTAGTGCAAAAGCCCAAAGGACAAAGATAACTCGAAACAAAAAGCACATTACAGTACACTCAAAAATGGTGTGCAACTGCAAAATCAAAGTCAATGAGAGATTAATTCTGCCTCGGCATCACATCTTTGTGCTGGATCCGGCCAGAGGACTTCATCCACATCACAGGCAGCGATGTCCCTTGCCAGGCAACGGGGAAAAACCCTCTGGTGTGCCGGATCCAGCCTTGACAACACTCCACACCTAGGTCACCACAGGCCAATTCCATTGCCTGTAAGAGATTTTCCCTGGTAAATGGGTCTCGGTCATAGACCTTTCACCGCCACACAGAGAAAAACTTTTCTATTGGGTTGAGGAAAGGGCTGGATGGTGGAAGGCAAACATTTATGAATCATTGGTTGATGTTGAACCACTCGCGTATCTGGACACCACGGTGAAAGCTGACATTGTCCCCAACCACAACATAGACAGGATGCACTGCCTGCTGATGATCCTGCTGCTCATGCTCAAACAAAACATCCTGAAGACCACCCAGAAATGTAAGAAGATGTTCAGTGTTATATGGCCCCAGGGTTGCATGACAGTGGAGAACCCCACGATTACTTATGGCTGCACAAAGGGTGACGTGGTCCCTGGCCAGCGTGGTGGCCATAATGGCACGTTGGCCAATTATGTTCCTGCCTGTCCTTCTCTTCGCCAGATTGATCCCTGCTTCATCTACACAAATGTATTAATGGGGCAGACAAGACAGACTTCTGCAATAGTGTATTTGTATGCATTCCTGGTTTACATACACTACAATATAGTGCAGTTTACAGTAACAGTAGGCTAGTAGCATAGAATTGCACTGTAAGCATCAGTGCTGAAAGTGTCCAAGTGTACACTTACTTGCACATACTGAAATCATAGATCTTTGACCCTTTCTGATCTGCACTCAAAAGTTACTCTGTACACTTGCTTCATGCGTACCCTGTTGTGTTGGAGGACATGGTCAATGGTAGAAAGGCTGACAATGTGATTCCTTCAAAGTTTACATTGTGTTCAACAACTCTTTGCTGTATTTCACACAGTCGGATGGCATTGTTTTGAAGGACCATATCAACAATGAAAGCCTCTTGCTGTTGGGAGAACATAGCAGTCCTTCCACCCTCATGTGGTAGTCTTGCAATTCTACAAAAAGGGAAAATGCACTTACAAACATATACATACAGTACAAATAGTAATGGACTTTACTTCTATACGTAAAATGTTCTATGGTAAGAGGATTGTTTTTTTCCCCAGTCCACTTGCTATTGACAAAGTGATGTACAGAGAAGTTGCTCAAATCTGCTCAAACTCTTTGTCCTGCTTCCCTCATTGTGATTCCATGAACAAGAACATGGTCTATCACAGTTGCCCAAATTTAATCTGAAATTACTATTCTTGGTCTTGGTCTTGCTCTTCCTCGTCCTCATACTCTTCCTCCTCGTCCACCACTTCTTACACATACTCTTCCTCCTCCATTGTTGGTATCAACATTCAACACTCCTGTGCCGCCTGTGCACTCTGAACAGGCTTATATTCTGTAGAATTGGTTTGATCACATCATTAGAAACAAGTGTGAACAATTGAGTTGTTGTGTGTAAATGATGAACTGTGTTATAGTTGTGTTTAACTTTTACCGCCCATGTTTAACATTTTGCAACACAAGTGCATTGCGGTGCGAAATGTGTTTTAGTGAGAGAGAAAGTGTTTAGAGTTTTGCAAAAAGAGTGGAGATTTGCAAATGGTGTCTAACTTCCTGATCTTGTTTAAGGTTTTGCCAAAAGTGTGATTGATTCGAGAAATGGGTTTAGGCCACTGAGCATTTGGTTCAGAGAATGGGTTTAGTGTTTTAACAATTCAGAAAAACTGTAATGGAAACTAAAAATAATCATGCAAACATTAGCACCTTTAATGATTTTGTTGGTCAAGGACACAATGAACTACCGAAGACATGCCAGATTACTGTACGTTTTACAGTTATTCTACAATATCAGCTGTGATATACTCCCAGGGTACTAAAGTCTACCCACACAAAACAATCACTGATGATAAACTGTTAAAAGTAAAGCCTTAAAGAGGCTTAGTGGAGTATGTGCTCATGGTCTTTAGAATTAATATAAGATGTTGCTACACTATCATAAATATGGATAGCAGAGTTGACCAAAGCTCCAGGCATGGTTCTATGGTATTGTGTAAAACCTTAGTCCCAATATACGGGCATTTGTGACTCACTCGACCACTAATTGTGATAAGTTTTTTTTTTTTATTCACACTGTTTAAAATTAAACATGATACAACTGCAACAGAAGCCACTTTACTGGTTTAAACATTAAACAGACACCTTTTAGATCTGTATATGTTACTAATGTGAAAATAACCACTATCATTTTCTTCATTTGAACTGACTGATGCAATTAATAATTTAATGAAATATACAAATTACCAAATAAATATATTTTGTGAATGTGAACTTTTTTTTTTAATATATCCCTTTATAAACGACGACAAATTGTTTACTTCCACAAAATACCTAGAAAAAGGCAGATTCTCCATCCAATTCCAATGTAATATTTGTTTTATTCTGTTTATTTAATTTCAGTAAACCTTTTATTATATTGTAATTAAACCAATTTATGCTAAGTGCGCTTTTATTAGAGGAAAATGTCCTGTTGTAATAGAAAATGGTAAGATTTGGTGCAAGTCCTGAGGAAAAAAAAACACATCATAGATTGATGCAGTAGAGTTTAGAACAGGATTTGCAAAATTAAAAAAAAAAAAGTTAAACCATGATTGTGTTATTTTAAATTTGATTGAAAATGTGTACTATTTCATTTGTGAAGATGCAAGACAAATTAAAACCTTTTTTAATATAGCAATAGTGAGATGACACTGCAGGTAAAATGACAAACAGCTCCAGCTAGGCTATTAGATAATGTAAAGTATGTGTCAGAGTCTTTATTGCAGCATGTAGGATCTATTCTCTTCTGTTAACTATAATTGACCAGCTTACAAGAGTTTTCCATTTCAGTAAGGCTCTGTATCACCTACAAAGCATATTTCACTGTGCAGCTCACTTAGTTTAATGGTTAGTATTCCCTGACAGTTGTTCAAAAGCCATAACTCAATGTATGTTATTTCTATTAAAATGTGTTGTAATACAGGTTTAGACTTATGAAGATTTCTAAATGTTATAACCCCCTAGCCCCCAGATTTTCAGATTTTCATTTCAGTTATGCAAAATGGAAAGCTGATGAAATTGCTTGTGCTTGTCGACATATTTGTGACCAAAAAAAAAAAAAAATCACATTAAGTGTATGCAGCACACTGCACGTGAAGATGAAAGATGTTTTGGGAGTTTTGTTAGGGCCCCAGTCTTGTATCCAGGTCTGGTGAAATGCTACTGTGTTTTGACAGCAAGCGTACAGACAGAGCTAGGTTAGTTTACGTCACTGTGACTGGTGAAAAAAAAAAACGGAGAGATCCTCCCCATTTTGTTAGGGCTAATTGATGTTGACAGAGCTGCCGAGCTGAGCCTTAAAACTACGGCAGGAACTGTAACGACTCAACAGCTGAGCGGAGTCGGTCCTTTCCTGCAATTTTTCAAATTCTTCAGCCCTTTGCTGCTCTTTTGAAGAACATTCAACAGGACCCGCTTCTCAATGAGGAGCCGGCCGGACTGTGAAACTCGCACTGTCCGTTCGCATTTGGCTCTCCCTCTCGAGTGGCTGCTCTTACTGGTGTGGCTGACACACACAGCTAGGTTTACCCCTGGCATGCTTGACAGGCGTCTGATGTCTCCAAGGACCAAGCACGCTGTAGCAGGGGTAAGCATATGCTTTTAAAGTGTTGCCAGCGGTCGAGGATTGCCAAATCCTGAATTGCCAAATCAGGTTATCTGACCCAGTTATCTAGATAAGCGAGGCATTTTGCTCGCTTCCCCTCCGTTTAGTGCAAAGTGATGCTGATTCAGAAGGGCTGTTACAGTAAACTACACTGTGCAAAATGCTTGAAGGGGGATCTCTAGGAGAAGGGGAGGAAAAAGTTGGAAAACTTAGCCAGATAATGAATGCATTATTTTAATTGCTAAGAAAGTAAGCTGTAGAAAACAAAGTATTATGTCAGAATGCCTGTTGCATGCATTTGATTTCTCTGTGAAAGGTAAGTGCTAGCGGTTGTGAACTTCTTGTTTGTTTTGGTTCAGAATGTTGAGGATATTCAGCCTTCCAATGTCCTGCCTCTGGCCTTATACATTTTATTTCTCAGATAAGCTGGTAAACAGTCATTTTTTCTGGCCACAAGTTGCTGTACTGGACGGTGACTGTATTTGGTCTGCTGTGCATCAGTGAAACACAAATCCAGCTGTAGATAAGTTGTATTCTTTAAAGATTTCAGTGTTCGCAACAAACCCTGGAGCAGCCTGTGTGCTAATAACACGGTTAAGCACAAGCCTAAGTGTTTGAGACAGGCAGGGTTTATCCTTTTTCCGGAACATGAAGTGAACTGAGAGTGCACGCTTCCTCTTCAGTAAGACTCTGGTCCATGGCAGGTTAAGCTCCCAGCAAGTGCTGATGCCTATTAACACGGCAGGGTTTAGTGGCATAATTAGGGTAACGGACCTTGCTGAAGGATACAGCACACTAAGTAGTGTGCCACTTAGTGCCCACAAAACGATGCTCAGAAACCCAGCAGCACTGCAAACAGATTCTGCAATGTTGGTTTCAGTCTGGGGATTTACTTTCTTGCTGATTTTTAGATCACAATTGCAAATAGTAGATCTCAAAATCCACATTACACCACAACATTGTTTATATTATTTATATGTATTTGTATGTTTATGCTTATATACTTAGAAAGCTTTAGATAGTGATCAAAATAGTAAAGTTTTATTTAGAATGGTAGAAATTATACTTTTTACAGGTATCAGATGTGTTGTACTGTCACATTTTTAACATCCCATATGAGAATGTAAACAAATTAGATCACAACCAAATCTAAATCACACAACCAAGTTTAACCAATTTTATTGTTTTGCATGTGAGATTTTAAGATATTTTGGTTGAGTAAGCAGTGTTTCTTAGTTCAGAAAAGTTCCAGAATATTTTTTTATAAATGTCAAATGTTTAGCAAGATATTGAAGTCCAAGAATCCATAGTATATGTTTTTATGTTCTGTATGAATGGTTATACTCAGTTTAGTGATGAAGCTGAAACTAGACACCATTTCACAACACATTTTCCCTACAAAATTAGTATGAACTATGAAAACTGCAACTTTAGTTGACACAGTTGTACATTATATATACACATATTTGCATGGTGTTGTGTTTTTCATTAGTTACCTTAAATTTAAAAAAGCAGTTTTAATATAGCATTTATTCCTTGTGTGAACTTGATACTGTATACAAAATGCTTGTGCATGATCTTTTTGAATTGCTAGAGATAATCTTTTGTTGAATGAAACTTGCATTTGGTATTAAAGGTATTGAGGTTCACATTCACAGATCAAAGCTTTACCAGTTCTGATAAGCTCTTGTGAAAATGTACAACAAACTGTTTTGAGAAGGAAACAAAGACCATGCTTTGCTGTTGAATTTTTTAAAACCTCGATTGACAGCTTAACCTGGCAGATGTGTGCTTTCTTTGTTCGAGAAAGACACGCCATAATTAAAAGGCGGCCCTGGGCAGAAAAACAGCCTTCTTACTTAACTAAGGTACAATCATTCAGCTGTTTGTTTCAACTACAGTGTTTCATTAAAAATGAAGAGACCATATCGCATTCAGCTCAGATGTATCCTTTAGAATATGATTGCTTTTAAAGATTTGATCGCCTTCAAGATTTGGTACTTCTGAATCCTAAAACATGTTCTTTCAGCAACTCTAGATGTCTCCATTTATGACCCTTTATCCCCATAGCATAGTTGCTTCTAATTTAATACCAAAGTGGCCAGGATGACTCAATTAATATGCTTACATTACTTTTCCTTATTTCATATAACTATATATCTTCCAAAATCTGGAAAAATACAACTGTAAAATTATCTATGCTATATAGTGTTATAGCATTGCATTTTTCTTATTGGATTCCTTTAATAACAAATCCCCTGTGAAGTGTTCAGAATTGGAATAGGATTTCCAATACTCCAGTAGTATTTTTTCTTGCAGGAGATCAATGCTCCTTTTACTTCAAGCCCACTGTCCCCTTGGAGAGCGAGGACAGGGGGGTACTACTGTATTACCCGTTTATTTCCTGTGAGGTTACTTTATGGCCAAAATGTTATCTTGTTTATTTTCTATGTAACTTTAGTGCAAAAGCATCGACCGTTTTCATCCTGTTGAAACCGATTTTGCTACAGATTATTGGCTTATTTGAAACGTTTACCTGGATTGCTATGTTGGTTAATTCCCAATAACAATAACGAGACACATTTGTATTGTGTAGTTTTACAGTAAAGTTGTTACTTAGTGCTTCTATTGCTTTCAAAAATCCTGTTTAGTCAAATCAAACACAAGTACACCCTGTTTGCTACAAATGGCAGCCTAGTGGATTGAACCCTCCGAATACCGTATAAAAAATATATTTTCATTTAGTTCATTCTTTGTTTTTGTTTCAGTCTCTCTCATTCGATGAGTTCTTAATCTCATTTGGTGACTTGGCATCTACATGTAATTGTGTAATAAGATTGAAGATGTGAATAAATCAAGTAGGGAAGGAAGTAAGTATCATTATTGATAGGTAAACTTATAGTGACTACATTACTCTGAATGTGGGAACGAAGGATAAAACAATAAGTGCAAGAGCATCACTAACTACTACTTTGCTGTATGAACTGTTTATTTACTTCAGACGCATTTGTTTTTCTGAGGAAACTTCAAATTCTGTATCGCTTCTTCTTCTTCACTTATTTGTTTTTCTCTTATCTCGGTGGGCATGTAGTTGCCAAAACTGAGGAAAATATTAATAACTGTGACAAATCCTACTCCCATGGTAACGGGGCTCATTTTGTATATGAGTGGTGTTCGTCCCCTGGGCTGGGAATAGCATACAAATCCTCTAATGTAAGGGGACCGGTCTTTTGGCCTAGCGAGTTTGTCACTGGCTTCCACCTGTGTTCGAGACCGCAGTTTGAATCTGGCATGTGACTACATATGCTAATCCACTTTTCTGTGTATCTGAAAAGCAGGATTGTGTATATTTGTCCATACTGAATAAATGCACCAAATGTAAGACAAGATAGCTGTACTGAAATATAGCTTCATGGTATTTGCTTCTTGAGTGCACTGGCAAGTCTTTAGAAGAATGTTTTGACTCCCCCACCTGTTATGATCTGTTTTTTTCTTTTTTCTATTTGAGGACATGTGAGACTTGAATCTGTCTGCCTATTTATGAAATTTCACTGGTAAAGATTTAACTTTATTCCTGGGCTGGATTAAATACAAACATGGTTGAGCTGTGAATAATTTCCAGAAGTATTAGCACTATGAAATAATTATTGTGCTGCTAAACATGTGTGGTATTAAAAAAAAAAGTATTTGCCGATTTCTGGCTGCTAGCACATTTTAGAAGGCTAATAATGACTTTTCCTTGTTCATAGCTCCATATATTTTTCAATGTAATACAGCAAGACCTGAAACCGATATAGTTAGAGCTGGTATTTAATTTCGCTTTAGTGGCATGCAAACATTTTTGATATGAATTTAGCCTGTTGGTCTGAAATACAAATTAATTATGTTCCACTTCTAACTAAAGAAGGTGGCCTGGGCTGCACAATATCTAGAAAAATGCTCAAGTGTCCCCGAGCTTCACACAAAGAGTATTTTACATCCCTATTTGGAATAGAAAAAACAAAACGACCAAAGCAACCTCTTAACATGACTTTGTTTAATTTGGGATTTGAAGGCCTAATATTATTATTAACTTATAATAATAAAGACAATATATGACTTCTGTTTAAGCTCATAATTCATATATAGTTTTGAAAACAAAGTCAAGAGAGGGGAGGCCACAACAACATTTATCTTTTACAATTGCCATCTGTACTGTTCTCGGAGTGGATGTTATTTTTGAATTCGGAAATCTAAATCTAATGTAAATTATACATGCAATCTCAATAACATATTCAAGGGTTTCTTTTTATCCTCCTCAGACACCAAAGCCTTAAAGATAAAGATATTTGGTCCTCTCTGAGAACCTGAAATGAGTTCCAAAAGAGACTGGAAACCACCTGCTTCCTTATATTTGGCTTTCCAAAAGACATCAAACATGGTTGCTGTAGATGAATGTTCAATAAGATATGTCATGAAATTGGTTGTGTCGTGCAGCTTTTTATTTTGTATTATGTATCAACATCTGCAACACATGTGCCTTTCACTATTTGAACACGTTTGTTTCGAATCCAGCTGCCTTCCTAAGTATCACATCAACCCACATTTAGGTCTTAATTTTAACCCCATATTTCTGTTAAGATGACACTGGTTTTGAAGTCCCACTTTAAAGCCACTTTCATTTTTCCTCAAGAGTATTTCCAATGGCTTGTGCAAGACAGATTCCTTTAGATATGTTTAGCCTAATAGAAAACCAAATCGAACACTACTGATCTAATTAATTTTTACCATCAGCTGAGATCCCTGCACTGGTCTCTTAGTTTGAGTTCCTCCACTTCTCAGTGACTCCTTTAGTCCTTCAGTCCTTTGAAACCTTCTGTTTTTTCAGTATAGTAATATGTTCACATCACAGTCCATTTACAAACCCCTAATCTGAAAATATATCAGCTGAGAGTGTTATGTCATGTATATGAATATATGTCATGTATCCATAACATAAACTAGACCTCAGTGTTTTATACAAGGCAGTGCTGAGATGCAGAGATCGTGAGTTTTATCAGTCTATGATATGTTTGTTAAATACAGAAGGCCTGGTACTCTTCAACCATTTTTAGACACTCAGAAATCAGTCTACTTTTACAGTGTATTTATTTTAAGCGGACTATAAAAACTGTTAAGTATAGTATCTTATCAGTGTGGTCACAAAGGGAAACATACAGTTAGGTCCATAAATATTTGGGCAGTAACACAATTGTCATCATTTTGGCTCTGTATGCCACTACAATGGATCTGAAAGGAAACAATATGTGTAGACTTTCATCTTTAATTTGAGGGTAGTTACATCCAGGATTTGCAACCAAGTATTGAAACTCTCAATTGTATTCATGATTGTTAGTTTGTACAAATACTTTTGGGCCCCTAAAATTAGGGGGACCACATATAAAAATGGGTGTAATTCCTACACCGTTCACCCAATTTGGATGTATCCAAACCCCCTACTGTCCAAATATTTATGGACCTAACTGTATGTGTGTGTATTTTAATAATTTGGCTATTATTGTTTTTGTTCTTTTAAATGTTGTCAATGTTGAAAATACTAGTATGGCCATACACTTTAATTTGTCAAATTGGTGCGGAGAACAGGACACACATGAGGAAATTATTCAATGTAAGTCTGACATTTTACAATTGTATTTAATGTGCAGGAATCTTAACCTATCATTCTGGGACTTCCAGACATGGAAAACAATTTGTAAATTGTTGCACAGTCAGATGTGTCAGTTATGGGAAACACTTTGCTTTAAAAGGTCAGTTTATTACCTTACTAGCTCTGTTTCTGAAAAAAATAACATTTGGACTTGAAATAGAGCTAGATATAAACACGGATCCATTTATTTAGAGCATCGTTGTAACATCATTGATTGCTGCTCAAATGCACAAAGCCACAACCTCTACTTAGCTATGGATTAACCCTCAAACAGGTACTGCATACAGTCCAGGCTGTAAACACTCCCATCAAATACAGCTTTTTCTTATCGCAGCAGGACACAGGTTAATCAAATGGACCACTTAAACTTTTAGTGAGCAATAAATTTCGGTTCACCGTTGAGTAAGGTACACTTTCTCTTTATAAGATGATTTATCTGCCTGCGATTGATTTCACCAATCAGTGTTCTGTCATTCTTATCATTAATCTTAAATGAAGGTTGAGTGGCTATTCTGAATCAATAATGGATATGCTTATATTCACACTAACAGTAAAGGTGAACAGCTTTCCCTAGTCAACTACAGTCTGGGCTTCCACACATCCAGTGTGCGCCAGGCGTTCACTTTCATCAGATGCATTTCCCTGTGTGTATGAATTTGGCACGATCTGTCATGAGTGGCATAATGGTTAACATCTGGACTTTCATTTTTGTATGAAGAGAAAATAAATTAAATCCGTAAAGTGTTTCTGAAATGGCTCTAAAGCGTCTTGCATTTGAGAATGGAGATTGGTGTTAATGGATGCACACAGAGACACAGTGGGGCTAAAGCAATGTGAAATGAGAATCTGGAGTTCATTGGATTAGATGATATTATGAAGGACATATACCTGTGTGTTTTCAGGAAGATGGGGAAGCAATATCCCCATGTTGCACTTAATCCCACTGCTGGGATACATCTAAATGGATAATCTTTCCCAGGGTTACAGCAGACCAAACATGTCTTTAATCCAGGATTTTCTGCAAGACGTCAATTACCCCTCAGCTTAAAATACATTGCCAGAAAACTGAAAAGGAGGGCAAATGTAGCAAATTTCCTCTTATTGTTTTGTCATGGATAGTCTGCAGTTTGTGATTCGTCCATCAATATTATGACCCTATAACTATCTCAATAGATAATGTGTGCTCAGGCTAAGACACTTTTGTTTCCCTCATTCCAGGATTTAATTGATCAATTAAATGGATTGATCGCCCCACACAAAGTGGGAGGGGCCACTGACTTGTAGTGAAAGAGCTCATGCGCAGAATTTGGAAAGCTTAGTAATCACTGGAAAACGATACTGTCAGCTTTCCTTATGGCTGTAACTTTGTATGATTAGTAGTTGGCCCCAAAATGCCAATTGTCATGTAGTCTGAACTCTTCATCTTAACATTGCCACTATCAACACATCTCCAATTTTTTGTCGTTGACATCATCCACATCCTTATACTTATTCTGATGCATATACTGATTGGTTTTATTTGGTAAATTATTATTACTACTACTACAATTACTACTAGCATACTAGCTTCTACTCGTAATACTAATTAAAAATAATAGCAATAACATTGTGAGCTTTGCTCTTGTCGTTTCCTTCAGTAAGTTTAAATTGAAAATGTGTGATAATAGTTCTAGGCCTAGACCACATCAAAACTTTGACCTACCCACTAATCACAGATTACAAAATTAAGTCAGGAAGAAGTAAAACAACATACTGTGATCACTAATGTTTCTCTATTATTAATTTCTTCCCTGCAAGATTAGTATTTTATTGCACTTCCTGTATTCCCGTGATTTCGTATGTGTGTGGCATATGCTATTATAGACACTGCGTATTATTTTTTCCCAATTCACTGTTAACTACTAACTCAAATGGCTTTTGATGTGATTCCTCTAGAATGATTGTGAGAAAATATAATAGAAACATAAATTGGACAACGGAAACAAAACAAAAAAAGTAAATTAATAACATACTGTAGCTTTCCCTGGCCAGACGCTTGTGGTCTCTGAAATTCAGACACTACCATCATAATGTAGGTTGAACCTAAAAAGTTTATATTCTAAAAGCTAAAATACTTCAGTACTCATTGAGGTCCATGCAGTGTTATAATGGAAAATATTTTGTTTGCACTTTAGGTCCATTAAGTAGTAATACCTGAATACAATGTTATGTTCAATATAAACTAACCCAATAAGACAATACAATCTATTACTATAGTCTCCCATTTCTTTCCTATTCATGAACTGCTTATCCTTAACAGTGCTGTAAAAACACTTTTGAAAATATACTGTCTGATACATGTTTACTTTGCCCTTGCTTATGTGTTGTACAGACCTTATTGTGACTTACGCTCGAGACGTTGCAGATGAGCCGATGATGACGCAGATGCAACGGTTGGGCCCTGGACAGTATTAGTGCCCTGTCCATATGTCCGATTCTTTCATGTATTCAAAAGCAATGTTGTCTCAGTCTGATATGAAACAGATGAGTCTGCAATGTAGTTGTATTTGTAATACCGACGAACTGTGCATGGTGTATTTGTGCTCAAGTTGGGTTAGTTTATATGGAACATGACATTGCATGTATTACTACTTAATGGACCTAAAGACACCACAGTGCAAACAAAATATTTTCCATTGTAACACGGTGTGAATCTCAATGAGCACTGAAATATTTTAACATTATGATGGTAGTGTCTGAATTTCAGAGACCACAAGCGTCTGGCCAGGGGAAACTTACAATATGTTATAAATGTACTTTCGTTTTTTGTTTTTTTTTCTGTCGTTATTTTGTTATTTTCTATTTAATTATAATTTTTTCTATTTGGCTATTTTTAAGCGATTCTGTGGAAAATAAACTAAAAACTTTGAAGATATTGATTCCCACAGTGCCGTCTCAAACATACATTCAGATACACAGGACTGAAGTTTATAATTTAATGGCTTTTTTTTTTTTTAAATCAATCCTTATCAATATTCAGATTTCCATCAAGACTTTTTTTGCAAAGTCCTGTCGAATGAAAAGAAAACTTTATGACAGGCTTGGTGGAAACGGGCAGATGTTGATTGAATTTTGTAAATATCGTCCAAAAGTTTTTACGTTTGACAGAGGCGGATTTTTCATACATTGATATAGTCGGTTAGGCAACAAAATTCCGTGGAAACTGGTTTTACGTATTACTAATGCCTTGTCGAATAAGTCTGCAGTCATGTGATATGCAACTAAGTGCTTTTGCAGGAAATTGTCAAAATGTAAATATTTTAACACTTTGTACTCTACAAGTCGGTTGGATGACTTGGCTTGGCAGCTTGGCTTGGAAAATGTGCATTTATTTTTTATGTGAACTTTCAAAGACATCAGTAAAATACAGTACAATGTAGTATGAGAGAGAGCGTGTATTGTACTACAGGAATTATCCAATCAACCTTTAGGTAACAGATAATCGAGAGATGGATACAGTTTTAACAGTCGTATAATTATTTACTTTGTTATTGTATTGAAAACTATTTGGTATACACTAAGTACATGTTATACTTCAAGGGTCAATACATTTACAGGATACACACACACACACACACACACACACACACACACACACACACACATTGTATTTGACTTCTGGAATTAGAAACCGTTTCTTCAAAAGAAAAGTTTGCGTAGTCAGGCACACGTGTGGATGAGAAATGTTTTGGTAAAGTCATGTTTTTTTCAGGTTTTTCATTTCCTGCAATTTGCTCTTTTTATCCAACCAACTTCTGCCAGAACAACATGTGGTGTGACAGTCTTAACAACTGCGACTGCAATCTTAACCCACCCTTCTTTGCAATGTAACCTCTTAAGGCATAGACTTACACACACACACAAACCACGGCAGCTGCTTTTGCTACATTCTGGAATTTTCTGGCCTGCCCCGTTGGCTGGAGCTTTATTTCCTAAATTGCTGTCTGAGGGGGTAGCAGGGGGTTGTTTTCAGGGCTTGCGAACAGCAGCAATAGAGTGAAGGAGTTTTCCGACCGTGGGAAAGAGGCTAGACTGTCCTGTGGCTGGGGGGACCGGGTGCTGGAAGGCTACTATTTGTTTTTGTTGAGAGGGACGGTTTTTTTTCATGGAGAGTTCCGTAGAAATGGTCAGTAGCTGAAGTTGATCCCTAGCCGAGGAAAAATGTACCTCTCTGGAAGTGAGGAGTCAGATGTGGTAAGTCTTGGAGCAAATTTTTTCAGACGAGGAATGCTTTGGAGTTTGCGACAGCCCGTATCGCGCACACGTTCCTGTTTTTAACTGAGATTACTAAAGTGGATCTTTAATGTTCGGAAAGCATGCTGCCTGACAGTGTAAACATGTCTGACGTGTTACAGCAATGGAAATCCTGCCCATTCTTAATACTGAAAGATCACCACCATTCATGAAAACAGACCAGTCATGTGGAGTGTGTCAATTCACAGCAATCCTAATAAATATCATTTAAAGGTGGCCTGTAAATGCATACTTGTATATCTGCTCACTGTAGTTGCTTTTGCATGTAGGAAAACCTTTGGTTTGTCCGAATTGACACAATGTGCCTTTATATGCTTTGCATGACGTGACGTATTATCAAAGAACTGAAGAGTTTTCGTCCCATCTCCTCTGCAGAAAGTAAACAGCAGGTTTTATCCCGGTCTGGTGTGGAAATGAGATACTCTTGAGTCTCTGGATTAAATTAATAAGAAGCTATCTGTTCCTTTTCCTGAATGACGATAGGAAAATGACCTCCTTGAAACCAGAAGAGGGAAACTCTAAACCATAAAGCAATTATGAAGCAAAAACCGTATCTTAAAAGTAAAGGTTCTTAGAGAATTCTCTTATTCAGGTAATTAAGTGCTGAGTCATGACATGAGAATCCAGTTGAATGTCGAAATTAATCTGACATAGGGAACTGTAACAATCCACAGATAACTATTCATATTATTTATTATTTCATATCTCATTTTAATGCTGTAGGGTTGTGCTGTCCTTCCCTTCCATTGTGAAATGTTGTAGTATCTCTCTAGGATGGAAGTCTTGCAAAATATAGCATAATATACGATTTAACCAGGAGACAGTCCCTCCTGTTTTATAAGGTGTACAAAGGTATGTGTGTAGTGCAAGTTAGAAGAACAAACAACCTCATTAAAACTAAGTGTACATCAAGAATCAAGTCAGACTTTTTCTTTCAAGTCTCTGAACATGTATTTGAGACGTGCTAGATGCTTTAATCCCTGTTTGATCTATACTGCAGTCCATGCATCATGTACGTTAGCCTCTAAGTGTGCTCTGTACATATACACATCACGATTGTTTTCTGTTTTCCTAGCCTTTTTATGGTTTATGTTTTCAGTAACTGATTTATTGTTTCAGAATTAGTAGTTTGTGCCAGTACAGATTTTGCTGTCAAAGAATCATTTTACAGTTTAATCATGAGACGATAATATTGGTATCTGCAAAGATCTTTTATGTATAGTGGTATTGAAATGATAATGCCTAGTTATAACAAAACTAATTAAATTAAATACATTTCTATTAAATACTCTTCTAAGAGCCATTTTCCACTCTTTAATACGGACCAATTTGAATAATGAGCTTTGTATTTACTTGCAAAGTATATGAATATTACAGATTAAAAATGATTTAGGCTACTAACATCCACATCCGTAAAGTAATCCTATAATTGAATTATCCATACACCTTCGCAAAGAAACACTATAACTTCAGGAAGATAAAGCTGTGTATTGCAGTCAGAATGAGCTAATGCTTGGGTTTTGAATAATAGGGACACATACAGTTACATCACCTAATTCCTTCAGCTATTGAAATAATTTACCTGGAATTTATTTTAATAACGTACTGAAGATAATGAAATTATTCCCATTGGGAAATGCAAACTACAATCACTTCCAATACATCCCTGTTTGGAAATGGGCGTTTGTGTAGCAGCTATGAATGATGTCACACAGCACCTTCAAGGGCACAACCCTTTGCATGTATGCATCTTGAAACGTGAGCCTGTCTCTTGCTATTGTCTGCAAAGGTTGTCAAGCATTCAGAATACAGTAGTGTCGAGCGTCTTTGCAGAGAAATTAGGAAACTGGCTGAAAATGATTGAACTTGCACTGTGATTAGGTTGCCACTCAGTTATTCCATCCTTAGTTATAACGTTACGTCATTTTTGTTGTCGTGAGATGTAGCCTACTTTTTTTTTTCCTTAATGGGGTTTTAAACGTATATCTTCTGACCACCAGGAAGAAGTCTGAATTGTCAATATTACTCATCTCCATACGTGCAAGCCCAATATTGATATGGAAAGGAATACTATAGCACACCTGTTGTGGGCAAAAGTGCAATAATTGAATGATCAGTTATACGCTCTGAGATCACGAGTCAAACTATATGTAATCGTATGTCTATATATGGGGTTTGTCATGTGTCTGCTAAATGTGGGGTTTATTGTGTTGTATGTGGGGGAAATTTATATTAGACACTACTGTTGTATAGCCTACCTTCATTGTGCTATTGGAAATATTATAGAGGGTTTAGTGGAAATGTTCCCTTCTGAGTCCTTGTAACGGAGTATGATTATTGTTATTCTTATTTTGATAAGGCTTATATGGCACCTGGACGTATTAAAACAGGTCAGGTTAGCCTCCATTTTATTTTATATGTAATCCATTACCCCCCATCAGTTTTTTTTTTGTTTCATTTTTTTTTAGTCATACACCATTAACAGTCATCAATTAATGTGTTGCATAACACAGCCTTTAAATTCCTTGCTTAAATAGGGAGCTGCTTCTATAATTGTATACACAGCCATGCCAAGTTGATCACAATGATGACGGTGCTTTTTCGTGAATAACTACCCTGAAAACATTTCCAATTTGATGACTCCATGAGCAAAATCTGGTATTGCAGGAAGGGTACATTTTGTTTTGTTTTTAAATAAAAATCACTGCCTACGTACAGAATGAAATGTAACAGCTTTGTGGTCCACGTGAACTGCTCATTCGGTATCCATGTCCAAACAGTCGAGAACAGTACAGCTACAGTTCTCAAGATGAAACACAACAGTCTGTTTTTTCTCTACGTACACTTTCTTCTATCAGCCCCCTTCGTTTGACTTATTAAAACGTGAAGGACTGATCCCCTTTTCCATTGGGAATAAGACCAAGGCCATAGGCTTCACTGCCAGTTTAAATATGTGAATCAGCAAGCAGTCCTGAGACAGAGCCACTTTCCACCCTCTTGCCTCAGGTTGCACATTCAACACGTCAAAGTAATTTTATGCAAATCATAGAACATTTTAAAGAGAGATTTAAAAAGCCTTATTTGCCTTTAACTCCAGGCAGAACAGATATGATTCCAGCGCTGTGTATTTGGTAGAGGCGTGTGAGTAAATAATAGAAGTTTAATGTAATGTGTTTGCAATGGAAACTCGGATTGGTACACCCCCCCTAAGACTCTTCTTTTATATTGAATGGCATCTTGCAGAAAATCAAATTGTCCCCTTCCAAATTAAGATACAATAGAACAATGAAACAAACATAAACAGATTAAAACATGTCAATATCATTCATATCTGAATATCAAGTGTGGTGTGAACCTCTTCTCCAAAATGTGTTCTCCTCAGGGATTTGCACATTTTAAATGACAGCGCTTTGGAATTGACCCTCTGAGGGAGATGGGATGTACGTTTCCACAGAGGATGGGAAGTTACCTTTTCTCTTAAGATGCTAAAGTCTAAACCCATCTTTTTAAAGCTTGTATTCGCTTTCCCTTCCCCCATTCTGACTGTTCTATTTTCAAGTTTACAGTTCAACTTTCTTAAAGGAACTTTGTTCGTCCTCCAGACTACAGGCACGCTGCCAGCTGTCTCTCAGTGATAGAAGCTCTCCAATAGTAGGAGATTTACCCTAATAGATTTCAGCCCCTTCCATCCAATGTGCTTATCTGTCACACTGTAAATATTGTGCAAGTGTAATGTGTTTGTTGGCTGGGGTTAAGCTGTGTAAACATTTCCTTGTTGCCCGGTGTCACCTTCACAAATAAGCCAAACCATCATACTATATTAAAAAAGTACTCCCTGTGTGTATTTATTTTTTTCAGGGCAACTGTGAGACTCTTATTTCGCTGTGCATTCTTAGGAAACTGTTTTTGCCCCCCCACCAAAATAAGCGGTTGCTTTTTAAATCAATACTGGAACACATTTTGTTGAACTTGATGTATTGGTTTGTGTGTTTGTGCTGACTAAACAATGGCTGTTTAAATTACTGTCTGTGATTTACGCTGAGCGCAGCACAAAAAAATGGTTGTATTTAGATTGCCGTTTGCTTTTAAACATGTAGCACATTGCTATAGTAACAATCCTCAAAATTAAGCTCTGTAACCTTACGATTAACCTAAGCAACAAAGCAATTTACTATTTTGTCGAGTACAGTTTTCAATAAGGAGACCATTCTTCTGCTCTTGGTATCAGTATGATTATTATACTACATCTATACTATACATCTTAAGTAGCAGTAAATAACTAAGAACTAGGACGTAAACAAATGGACTTTATGTAGGGCGACCCAAATGCTATTTAATTCAGATACGAGCACAAAATATCAACAGACAGTTACAAGTAATGCATCATTTTTGCACTGTGGGAGTTGCATTTGTAATATTTTAAATATTGAGCTTCAAACTTTGAATAAGTGGAAAAAGAAAAGCCATGAGTTCTTCATAAATATGAGGAACCTGAGCTAAATTATAATTTGATAGCAAAGTGTTAAAACTATCTTAATATATTTGGTTTTACTTGAAAATCATGAAACGTGTATTCAAATTAAATTGGACAAATACTTGCAAGAGGCAAATAGTGAACAAATTTGATTTAGTAATTATGGTTGAATGAAAACTATTGAGCCACACAAAATATTGAAATATAAAGCAAGTCAGATGTTTGTGTGCACTAAGCTTTAAAAAGTCAGAAAACAACTTGATGTGTTTTTGAAAAGAGCACAGGTGTCCTCAACTTGCCATTAAAGAAATGCTAAAGAAACATTTTAATTGAAAGATCTTTGAAAAGAAAAAAAAGAATATAAGATATGTGTCCTGAGACAACCTATAAACACCAAAAAGAGTCATACAAAAGCAGCAATACATTATGTTCACGAAGATGAATAAATCTAGCTAGCAGGGGTGCTTTTCTAGATCTTGTAATGGTACAGTGGAGTGGTGTTGACTTTGAAAGTAAACACACACTATTCAAAAGGTTGTAATTTAATTAGGATCCAATGTACAATGCAGGAGCAATCCTACCCCATTAATTGCAGGACCCACAAATAAGTATTGTCATATTGCCATGCTGTCATCGTCCATGTGGCCGCACATGAACCACACACTTTACAGAGTTTTAGATTTGCACTGAACCAAAATGAAATCAATAAACCCATATCACATTATAGAGATGCATTTCAGCACTAACACAGCCAATGACTCCTAAAGCAAAATCCACTTTGTCCTTGAAGCGTACCTATTCGTCGCTCGATACCTGACTTTTTCCCAGGTTACGCTGATCACGACCAGACAACCTCTGCTTCTGTTATATAGCTTCTCAATACGCACATGCCTCTCTCAAGGAATGGACCTAGCTAGCATATGGGTTAATTTTATTCATGGGCAGATCTATCTTGAAATCTCTGCTGCTTTTTAAACCGGAGTAGAGATCGGATGTCCAGAACCTTTCTAACTCTTAAATCAATTACAAGTCACAGTTCTGAACCATAAATAAATAAATAAACCCCTTCTCACTAGAACTGTTGTTTCACAGTCCAGTAGTTCACTTGGCAGGTTGTCTGACACCTTGGTGTTTCTCATGTCTCCTTCGAGTCTTAGGTCTAACTCCAGTAGCTGATGCCTTCACTCTAGTTCCTACAATGGCCTTCTTGCATACTGATTACTGTAATGCTCTTTTGGCAAGCTTTCCTGCTTGACCAATGACGATATGTTGCAATTGGCTCATAATGCTGTTGTGAGACGTATTGAGTGATGAATCAGAATATCATTTATGCCTTTGTCCAGTTATTTACTGATTTTGTTTCCACTATAAAATGCCTTTGCTATTTATAGTGTCTATGTGGGGGGTGTTATTCTGTGGGATGTATCAGTGCTGCCAAAATCAAATAGGCCTAAGTGTTATAATAAGATATTCTGTGTAAATGTTTATGGTATTGGCTTTTTCCTTGAATTCTCTGCTCTCGCATTAAGTGGTACACCTCTAGTATGCTTAAAAGTTACTTTTCACAAAACTAGCAGTTGAAAAACCCACAAAGGTCTCAATGTGGGTCAGTAACTAACTCGATTTCATTACTGGAGCAGAGACTAAAGAAAAAAATGATGCTTAAATGAAACCATAGAAAGAGTGACATATACAAACTTGTTCTGCTCTTTAGGTGAAGTTAATAAAAGCTGTAGGCAGTGACTGAATGCATTAAAACTTTATTTAGATATTGTTTTAAGAACTTGATATACTGCCCTAATAAAACTACTGTTGTTGTCGTAATTCCAGGAAATGGTCCATGTTTCTCAGCCTATAATTAAGACCTGCCTGCAGGCCAGACCCGGCAGTTTTCTCCGTGAGGAAACTCAAGGAGTCCCACATCACGGGGAACTGCCCGACTTGAGCTGTAAAATAGACATAATTTTATTGTACCCCTATATGTGGCCTTGATCTCCATTTAAACCAACTTGTCTGTGAGGTACAGAAGAAATTAAATCAAAACAATAGCTGTGGAAACCTCACTGAAGCGGTGGTCCATTCAAAGCGTTCATACTAAGGCACAGAATAGTTTTAGAGGTTTCTGATTTTCATAGCAATCACTGAAATTTAGAAGCTCTCCTCATATATGATGCTATGTAATGCCATTTTGAGCATATTGTTAGCCCTCTGTTTCAGGAAATATGTTTCTACGGGTAATGCTGGGGGCATAAGAACATTCAATTTGTTCTCAATGACTTTCCAGCAGCACTTCTCTGCTTTGGTGTATTAAAAAGGCATTGCACATTTTTCAACATGCTGAGGAAAGCCAAGAATAGATTATATGACTACATATGCATCAATGCATAAAAAGCAATTTTACCCTACCAAGCATAGTCCATTTCTTATATCCCACTCTTTTCAAGAGCGACAGAAATGGCCACATAATGCATTCTGTCTCCGAAAACCAGGATTTTGTTTGAAATGATCAAATTGGGGCGATCTCATCTTTCTGAACGACGTGGCATCAATTTCTAATTATATACGGTACTAATTAATGCCCTCTTTTGATATGATGAACAGCAGGAGAGAACAGGCCCAGTACTGAATTCCAGAGTGACGGCTAAATCGGTCACAATGTTGCCCTGAGAGAATAAATTGGTGTACTCTCCTTTCATCCATCCTCAATAATCTCCTGAGTTTGGCTACAGCTGTCACTGCTCTGAAGGCAGGCTGAGGGGAGATTTCTGCAGCAGTGGTGCCGAGTTACCAGATGCTCTTAAACCACTGACAGGGAATGACATGGAACCGATCCACGTTTTCATCCCAATTTCCTTCCTCCTTTAGGCCCATTATATAAGGAAACGTGTATTATCTACTATTAGACCATTTGTTAATATCACATCTTTTAGGTAATCAATATGTACAGTAGGTAATGTAAAGAGAAATCCAGTACATTAAAGCATAAATGTACATTGTAAGTGGAAACGGATCAGTTTTCACAAACAATACTCTATATATTAACTCATCAATGTATACTAACAAAAAGAAGAAGAAAAAATCAGGGTTGTAACAGAGGACCTATAAAAATAGAACCTTTAAAATAACCATTCTTAGGCGTAATGTGCTATAATTATTCCCTTTTTTGGTGGAAAAGATTAATCTAAAACATGCTATTCTCGCTGTAAGGAGACGAAATGGAGGAAAGCTTGACGTAGACTAAAACAACTAAAGAACGAGAACGTGTAAGAACAATGTTATTTTCACAAGGGATTGGATAATTAAATAAAGACGACGAGGCCAGTCCTGTCATCTGTGAAGGAATGATCAGTTAAATTTAAACTTTAGGAGCTAACCAGACTTTCTTTGCTTGGATATTCTTGTTTGGGATGGTGGTAGTATTCTACATCACTTTTCACATTAAACCGCACTCACAATACACAGAACAATACATTGCTTTATTTGAGAATCATTTGCTAACATCTATTATTCGAATGAAACTGCCCTTTTATACAGTCTCTTCTGATTGGCAACTGGTGACAAAAAATATGAAAACAAAATCAAGCATCGTTCAGAAACTAGGAGCCAAGTTCTCTGTAATTAAACCTTTCATACACTTGGAAGATTGAATGGTTATTTTAAAGCTACTTGTGTTTTCTTCCTCAAAAACATCTCTCTAAAAATATGTTGCTTAATAGTACTTTTCTTAGTACATTACTCATCTGAACATTCATCACAAAAGTTGCTTTATTCCAACACTGAACAAAGTACTCTCTTTCTGATGAGATAACAAATGTACCTTGTTACTCTGTAATTTTGCTTGACTGTAATGGATTCATGTTTACGTTACCTACTGTATATTTTTGACTAAAATATGTGATAACACATTTTGTGTTTCCTGGAAATTATATCAGTGGCACAATTGACTGGTGGTTTCAATTTGTATTTATTAATGATTGTAAGCAATGTGGTGTGTAGAGTGTCTTAGTGAAGTTGGTTTCCTTTGTGTAATAAGCACAGTATCTATAATCGCAGTGCCTATAACTTTGAAAACAACAGGACAAAGGGGCAAAACTAAAACAAAGTTGGACTTGGAAAAAAATCTTGCAAGCTCCTCCCTGAGTCTTGTGAAAAGTTTTTGGAAATGAGACTCCACCATCAAATTCCTTTAATCCCAGTAGCAAAGGCAGCTTTGAAGAGAGAATAAATGGAAAAAAAAAACAGAATGCAGAGTAAAGATATATTTAAAAATCCAAATTCCAGTGCATGCTCTTGCCCCAGACCCTGAAATGAAAGAATCGGGAGCTATTTTCCAGTGCTTTTGTCCCTTGAGACTTTGAACCAGCACTTGTCTGACATCGACTAGAGCAGGAGTGTGATGCTAGCATCTGCGTAAGAGGACGGACCACTGAGCATGCCTACGACATCCTTTGAGAGACGCCGCTGAACTTTGGACTCGCAGATATCACTGGGCAGAGGCACGCAGAATACATTCACTAGGAAACGGCGTGACGGGGGAGTGGGTCTGGGTCCCCGTCGTCTTGCAGCGCTCGGTGAACGCTTGGCAAAGAACAGTGGCGGAGGAGTCGCATCCAGGAGGGAGAGTGGTTGAGAAACGGACTAAGTGGAGTTAGATGCCTGCCTCTCAGCTTTGTATCCAGGAAGCACAGTTGATCTTTTCTTTTTTTCCTCCTCCTTTCCTCCCCCTGTGAGGGATGGCAGTGCAGTGGCTCGCTTTGCATCACAAGGTGCTAGAGTAGCAGGCAGCGAGGTATGCGAGAGAGAGAGAGAGAGGGGAAGCGGGCAGAAGCACAGGCAGTGGCTGCTGGGGAGCGTGTGCTCGGGAGTCTGCTGCAGGAGCCCAGATTATGCGCTTGCTTGGTGTGTGCACATGTCGAGGGGGGAAGAGCGGCGGCAGCAGCAGCAGGAGCAGAGGTTGTGGACACTGAGTGATTGGTCTGGCTAATGAAGGCCACCTGGATCAGGCTTCTGAAAAGAGCCAAAGGCGGTCGTTTGAAGAATTCGGACATCTGTGTAAGCAGCTGATTGTATTGTCCTTTCTGTGTGTGTGTGTGTGGGTGTGTGTGTGTGGCAGAGTTGTATTTGATTCTGCAAAATGGAAAGCACAGCCTGTATTGCATGCTTGGCAAAGTAAAGATGAGGGATCGATGTTGGTCTGGTCCTATTCTCGATCACATTCAGATCAGGCTGTTGCCGTAATGACTCGATTTCATTTTTACTGCACAGGATGATTTGAAATTTGAAATAAAAGGTATCTCATAGAGCACTGGGGTCTAATAGCATCATAAAGGTATTGGGGGTGGGGGTGTGTGAGGGGGGGGATAACTGCTTATTACGTAGCAGGTGCTGCTGTGCAAGGTAGGTGGTGGCAAGCCATCTTAGGTATGAAATGGTTAGATAACGTATGATTAAGCCAACAGAGAGGGTTATTTTTAACGCCATGGAGATATGAGTGTGGAAAATGATTCACTTGACATAATCTTCAGCAGAGGAAAGCACTGTGTGAATTATCTTTCACTTTTTTGACACACTTGTACCTCCGATCTGGGTTTCTTTTTTGTTTCCTGTTTGAAAAAGCAGGGCAGTGGTTGAATTTAAAATTGTCAGGGAGGTAATGACGAACAGCAGATGGACTGTACTGACCTATTACTTGACATCAATGTGAAAAATGCCATTTACTCTGGCTGGTTCCTGACAAACGCACGCTCACAGATTGTGTTTGAGCCCGGTGTGTGTGTGTCTGTCACAGCATGTTCGTCACTGTGTGAAAAGGGGCCTCACTACTTCTTGTCTGTTTCCCTCCCCTCCGTCTTCCCCCCAGGGTTCAGCGGACTCCTACACAAGCCGTCCATCTGACTCGGATGTGTCTTTGGAGGAGGACAGGGAGGCTGTACGGAGAGAGGCAGAGCGTCAGGCCCAGGCACAGCTTGAGAAAGCCAAGGTATGACCTGCAGGTGGCCCCCAGGGGCCAGAAAGAACCAATTTGCCAACTAGTGATGGTTTGAGTTCTGTCTGTTCTGTATGTAGCAAAACCTAAACATCCTAATCCTAATCCTAAATTAACTTTCTAAATTAAGAAAAAAAAAAAGATTTACAAATTTATAATCCACAATAAAGTTTATTTTTTAATTTACAGATTTAGTTTTTGTGTTGGATTACAATTGGTTTTAAATATTTATTTAATGTGGTCATACTAACTATGATTTTGTGACCAAGAGTGCAGTGTCCACCTTATACATTCAGCCTTTTTTGAAGAGTCTTTACCTTCTTTGGTTTGGTGCAAAACAATACATGTCACGGTCTTCTGTATACGGCATATTTAATCCATGCACACTCAAGTCTCGGTATACTAGATTATTTTCTCCCTTATGCTTTGTCTTTTGCAGTTAGACCATTAAAAAAAATGAAAATAAAACAATCAAGCGCCTCAACTTTCAACAAATTATTACTCTCTAGACAATAATATGATGTTTGTCTTTTTTTCCTCATCATCAGTTAGAGGCTACCTGCAAAAGACAAGGATATGCAAGGAACAAAGCTGCCCAGAATACAGTGCCTTGTACTCAATAGGCACGTAATGTAGCAGCAACAGAAATGGGCACTAGGTTGACTTCTGTATTAGACTCTGAACTCTGTGACCCTCTCTTATATACAAAAATCCTCTTTAGGGGTATTTTAAATATTTTTTTGTGAGGGGGACTGAAAAGAAGGTAGGAAAAAGATGCATTCAATTATAAATCGAGAATTCAAAAGTAAAGGACACTGGCACCAAACGACAAGCATTCCTTTGCTAAGAGAATGGGATGTCAGATCATTTCCCACCAGGAATGTTACGCTGAGTGGATTGTCACAGACTTTCTCTGCTAGTCAGTGTAATGTCAATTTAAAGGTGTCTTATTCTCTCAGCTATCGCTTTCTCTTCCTCTTTTCATTTCTTTTCTTTTTTAAATGGATGACAGTCCAGATTTGTTCAAAGCGGATTTTGGGGGGACACTTTACAGTATGATCCTAGTGCTCATCGCTAGTGCTGCACAGCTGGTCGGGGAGAGAGAGTGCTAGAGAGAGGTTGCTATGGGAATGAGATACTGGGAAGGCAGCATGGCCAGATGTTATGTAATATTCATGACCTCAAGCACAGCTGCCATAACAGTTTACCGGGATAGAGCTAGTAGACCTTGACTCCTTAAATTGGATTTCCGCACAACAAAACAGTGTTCCTACCTCAGTTGGCAGAGTAGGAGACTTAATTTCTCCCATCATTTACTGGAGGGGCTCAGCGAAGGGACATAGCGAGAAAGTGGGGGGGACCCAGTTACATTCAGATCTGTGTGTTTATCAATTTCCAAACGAATATGATTGCAAAATGATGATAAAGAGATGATTCACTCAAGAAAGCGTGAGGGTAACTTGCCATGATAATTGTGTTTTTGATAGGTTTATTTTTATTCACACAAGGAATAGTCATTTCAACATATAACTGCCACTAGCTGATTTTCAACAGGATCCTTTCCTGTTGTGAGAAGCCTAAGTTCAAATGGGAATGCAATGTAACCAAAAGCAATATTAAACATCAAGAAGCGGAAAAGATTTGGACCATTCCTTCCCGTCAGGAAAACTAAGGTGCAAATACACAATCTACCAGAATTAAAGATTCCTATATTAATATTCAGCTTACTTTTACAGTAATGGCTAGTCTGCCAAAAAGTAGTCTCTTCTAAATTTGCTAACATTTTGCATTTCAAATCATTACAGCACTCCACAATTGTAGTAATATTGGTATTCATTTTAAATAGTAAACAAATATGTGGTTTGTTTGTGTGCTGTCATTTTTCTTTACATGTGGTGAAACGCGATCCTAACAGCTGCTTTCGCTTTGCTGTATTTTAGTTAAAGGAAGTCACATGTCACTTTTAACATGAAATCCCCAATTTATGTCTACTCCACATCTAAGGGGAGACCTTTACTGCTGGCAAGGTAACAATAAACTGTAAATTTGTAAATATACAAATATGTTAATATGGCCCAAAACCTATATATGCATTAGGACAGTGGCTAACTATGTCAAAATGTGTTACTACAAACTCAAGTTGGATAATGGTACACATTCTGTTATGGTATATCAATCAATCAATCCATTTTCATTTTGTATAGCACCCTTCGCAGAGTAGCGGCAGAGCGCTGTACAGCTTGATAAACCAACAACAAAAATAATCAAATAAATAAACCATAAACAATGAATAAAATAAACTAATGCAATATGTGAACCTAATCTTTGGATATTAAGTTGGCTACACTTATTTGACACCTTATTAAGGGTTTTCATAGTCAAGAACAAGGTCTGAATCAAGTACATCCAAATTCGTTAAATACATCCCCTGGTGTTCATTTAAACCTGCCTTTCAAAGTAACAGGATCGTAAGGGGCCGTCAGTGTGAAAAGCCAGTATAAACCTGGGGTTAAAGGCCTGTTTCTCATGTTAACAGTATGTCGTGTAGTATAAGCTTTGCACCTTCAGGGTAAAATTGAAAGCAAACAAACAAGACAGGGCTAAAGATGAGGAATTAGGTTTAGCCTGAAGTGAATCCCTAGCTGCTTTACATCTGATTCACCGGAAGCTGAACTGGGTGTGCTGTGGTACAAGCTGCTATCATTGTTGTATATTATTAAATGATGGAGGTTTGGCAGCAAAGGTTGCACTCAGTCACTAATTAAAAAGATTAGTATATTGGAGATAACCTAACATGGATTAGCCCCACTATTATACATTATAAATAGGAGCTGTAAAAATAGCCTTATCTCTGGAGAGAGGTTGATTTTGCGAGGCATAGAGCTGTTTTGACTAGACTGGTTTGTGAGTAATCATTTTAAAATCCCCTTGTTAGTGATTTGCCGAAACACTGTGTATTATTAATCTGTACTGGGAATTTGGTTTGTTTCAGGCGATGCAGATGATATATTGTCAAGATATGTTCTCCTGTGTGTGTTCAAATATTTCCCTAGAATATAATATAGGAGAACATTTTATTTAAAATACAAATTTAATTAATAGAATTTGTCCTCAATAAAACACTGAATAATAATAAAAAAGACTGACAAGATTTTGAATTTTTCGTTTTAATTATCACCTGAATTCTGTAATTCACCTTTTTTTATTAAATTCAAATTATAGTGGTACTGGGTTGTACTTTCAAGTTTTAAAGAACAATAATACTAAATTCAGCATTTAAATGACTCTATGAACATTGTGTTATCCTGACTGACGGTTCTTTTTAAGATTGTGTGTGTTCTAAAAAATAAACCTTAATTAATTAGTTTAGCCTTGAAAATCTTCCATTTTTTAGAATATTAGAGTATCTGTGAAACACAAAATCATGTGCAGCAGAGGCTGGTGCTCTGCTAGGGTGATCATGTGATCTAGATTTGAGTTCCGTTCTCAGTTATTTTCGGTTTTATATAAACATCATTTTTGGATGCCCAGTATTTCCCCTTTTTTTTCATATTTTGCTTTTGAAATTCAACCCACCTCACTGCTGACCCCCAAGTCAGTTTCAAAAAGAGCTTGTAGGTGGCAGCTAAATACATACAAATACCAATACAAATATCTCCCCTTTCAACCATCTGAATAGCTGGGCACTGTGTGATCAAAAATGAATGATTCTGTCTTGATATTTGTTTGCCAGAAAGTAGAAAGGAACCATCTGAGATCTGTTTGGCGCTAGAAGGCTGCTAAGTGCTGGAAAGGCTTTATGCAGCTGGGCTCTGGGGGAGCAGCGGCTGCACATGTGCCCACTTCTAGACATGTGCCTGCTGGGCAGATCGTTTCCTTTTTCAATGCCACCCACAATCATTGAAGATTAAATGTCAACGTGAGTACAGCAGGAGCTCAGTACACTTTTGCAGCTAGTGGACAGAAGATTCCCCAGCCCATCGTTTTTTTCACCCTTGCCATCCAAACAACTTTTAGGTTAAAATCCTAAGGGCTACACTGAGTGTCAGTCAGGGGATCCTCTGGTCAATTGGCAATGGGGGGCTGGGTGGAGCAAATGGGGTGTGGGGCGAGAGCAAGGGCACTTTTATTATAGGTTCATTTTTTGCGTACTTTTTTCTGAACAGTTTTTGACCCGATTATAACTGCGGGAAACTCTAATTCTGCACTCGAGTTACAGCCATAAGCTATTCAGAGCTACATCCACCGTTGCCATCCTCATGCCATTTACTTTCATTACTCCTTTAAGAAGTGCTCTACATGCTGTTTGGCGTGCAGTGCTTTTCATAAATAAGCGATTCGAGCCGGAGCACCAGTCATAGTTCATCAAGAAAAGAAAAGCCTAATTAAGCAATAAAATCCAGGAGGAACTGGAACTGCTGCTGCCAAAATTCATTCACTGGGCAATTCTATGAAGTCGTACTCACTTCACAGATGTCTCCTCTGCATAAATGTGCTGTATGAGAACAACAGATTGAGTGGCTTTGACCCATAAGTGTGATTTGAATTTAATTGATCATGAGTCTTATTTATTTGTCATCTTTGTAAAGCTGACCTATTTGGCGTAACTGTATAGAAAGACTGGTGACATCAGAAAGTGACATTGCGGTTGGCTAGAATAATAATAGGAGAGCAAAACGATGTTCAGCCAGAATTACATAAACACTGTAAAACCAGGCATCAGAAACACTCATCCCACTAACGTGACCACCCTGAAGGAAAGGTTTATGCAGCCCAAAATACGAACCAGACCTACAAAGTGGTGTTTTGTATTTTAACTCAAGTATAAAGCGGTCAGAAGGTTATAAAACAAGTGATATCTATCTTATCTCCCCAAGAGAGCAAGCCGCTTATTGTTCACTATTCCCAATGCTGCACTTGTGATTTATTATTAATTGACGAGATAAACATGTACTGTTTCAATAATGGCAAGCAACAGAACATAAATATGACAGATGGATACTTGGCCATAAAGAAGCTGTTATCAGCTTTTAGTCATTATTTTGATTGTGGGTACTCAATTGTGCAACAGTAATGCCAGATTTAGATGTAAATGCGTTTCCATTGGAAAGTAACTTTTAAATTGTGTTACTTTCAAAATCAATAAGTGGTATCCCCTTTTGGTGGGAACCAGAACCCTGTTTTTTACATAGATATTTTGAAAAATGAATATATATATTGAGTCATGGGGAGAAATAAAAATATATGTAATGTCTACTACAATACAAAATCATCTGTAGTTATGTGTCTGACTTTTTCAACAAGCACAGGTTCTACCAGTGAGGACTGCATATTAGTCTGCAGTCTCTCCTCTCTAGGGTCAATATCACACCCCATACCTATAGTTATATAAGCCAGGCTAACATACTAAGGCTTTTAACAAGTTTACTGCAGTCTCCCACCATTGAGAGTTCATAATATCCACTCTGGCTAAAATGCTTTGACAAGGTTATTATAAAATACTGTGCATGCTGAAAAATGGTGCCTTGGTATTCGAATTAAGAATAAGTCTGTGTAGACAGCTTCCTGCTTGAAAATAAAATGCAGTGGCTGATCATTTAACCTTTGTCCGGCAAAGCTATCCAAGCTGTCAACTCTTTTAAACGCTTCAGAGTAACATTTTGCGTTGAGTTGTCATTTGAAGAGTCTTTTCCTCTGATAGCAGCGAACTAGGTGGATTGAAATGCTCACCTCTAATCTCCCCACATTATAGATCAGGTGGAAGCTGGTATAGTGGGTTATCTTCAGTGACTGGATGCACAGACCAGTCAAGACCTGTTTATCGGCAATCTTGGTGTCTGCTTGTAGGGACCGCATGTATACTCTGTCATGTCAGCTGTTGTGCTGTGATAGCAGTGAAATCCCATTGAAACATTCTAATTAAATTAGTTACCTTCACTTAAAGGGGAACAAGTGCAGGCCCTAAAATGATTGGTTTATATGGACTCATGTTTTAGTAGGAGTGTATATGTAAATAATCAATATATCACTTTAGGCTCATAACACATTTCTATGGGTCTTCTTTATTTGTTTGCCGTTATTAATACAATAAGGTCGCTGTGTATCTCCTGTTAATTATTCATTGATTATAATTATTTCCATAGAAAAAAAAGTGAAAACTAGTAAAAAAAAAAAAAAAAAAAAAGCTCCCTTTCAGATTTTATATGTCCCTTGCGAACCACTTTAATTGTAAGGGCATTGACTGACTTATCGATAAATGTATCCTGTGATTCTGTGATATTCTCAAGTTGTACTCAAAAGTTGTATTAAGTCTCTAGAAGCCTGCATTCATACAGGAAATGATTGCTTGTTTTCTTTTTCTCCAATTAACTTTTCCTTGAGGGGATTTAGTTTGGCTTTTTTTTTTTTAGCAACACTTTTGCACACAGGATGACATTTAACAAAACACGCATGACTTGCTACTTGATGCGTATTTTAAAGCAGACTTAACACACTACAGACAAAGCAATCTGATCTACGAGAGGACATGCTGATGACATATACGGGCAGCATGCCAGAAACATCGAATTAAGATTACTGCAATATAGAACATTTTATGTAATTCTTAAACCGTTTTTCTCAAATGTTTATTTAGTACCTTGTCCTCATTTCTTTTTCTCCCCATGACTCATTTTTAAATATTTGCCCCTAAATCCTTTTTCCAGAACATATACACTCACCTAAAGGATTATTAGGAACACCATACTAATACTGTGTTTGACCCCCTTTCGCCTTCAGAACTGCCTTAATTCTACGTGGCATTGATTCAACAAGGTGCTGAAAGCATTCTTTAGAAATGTTGGCCCATATTGATAGGATAGCATCTTGCAGTTGATGGAGATTTGTGGGATGCACATCCAGGGCACGAAGCTCCCGTTCCACCACATCCCAAAGATGCTCTATTGGGTTGAGATCTGGTGACTGTGGGGGCCAGTTTAGTACAGTGAACTCATTGTCATGTTCAAGAAACCAATTTGAAATGATTCGACCTTTGTGACATGGTGCATTATCCTGCTGGAAGTAGCCATCAGAGGATGGGTACATGGTGGTCATAAAGGGATGGACATGGTCAGAAACAATGCTCAGGTAGGCCGTGGCATTTAAACGATGCCCAACTGGCACTAAGGGGCCTAAAGTGTGCCAAGAAAACATCCCCCACACCATTACACCACCACCACCAGCCTGCACAGTGGTAACAAGGCATGATGGATCCATGTTCTCATTCTGTTTACGCCAAATTCTGACTCTACCATCTGAATGTCTCAACAGAAATCGAGACTCATCAGACCAGGCAACATTTTTCCAGTCTTCAACTGTCCAATTTTGGTGAGCTTGTGCAAATTGTAGCCTCTTTGTCCTATTTGTAGTGGAGATGAGTGGTACCCGGTGGGGTCTTCTGCTGTTGTAGCCCATCCGCCTCAAGGTTGTACGTGTTGTGACTTCACAAATGCTTTGCTGCATACCTCGGTTGTAACGAGTGGTTATTTCAGTCAAAGTTGCTCTTCTATCAGCTTGAATCAGTCGGCCCATTCTCCTCTGACCTCTAGCATCAACAAGGCATTTTCGCCCACAGGACTGCCGCATACTGGATGTTTTTCCCTTTTCACACCATTCTTTGTAAACCCTAGAAATGGTTGTGCGTGAAAATCCCAGTAACTGAGCAGATTGTGAAATACTCAGACCGGCCCGTCTGGCACCAACAACCATGCCACGCTCAAAATTGCTTAAATCACCTTTCTTTCCCATTCAGACATTCAGTTTGGAGTTCAGGAGATTGTCTTGACCAGGACCACACCCCTAAATGCATTGAAGCAACTGCCATGTGATTGGTTGGTTAGATAATTGCATTAATGAGAAATTGAACAGGTGTTCCTAATAATCCTTTAGGTGAGTGTAATGCATTGCAACAACACAGTGTGTTTAAAGTGCCTGCAAGTGCAAGAGACAGGATCTTTTTCATTGCTGACAATAGGAATAAATGCACGCTGTTAGGCTTTAAGCTCTTCCCATTTTTCTGTCTTTCAGTTACAGTTCCACCAGCATTGATCCACACAGAGAAAAACACTCCAGGGATTTCCAGAAGAGTACAGCTAAAGCTGATTGAATGCAAACTATACCTCAGGCAAATACTTCCCGGGGGGAGTTTCACAAATAGTCAGCAGTAAAGCTGGCAAAGACGTTTTTTACTGCAAGTGAAGGCAATTTGAGCTCTATTTTCTCCTTTATGAAATCCCACATGGCCTCGGAGAGATTTTTGGGGTGTGAAATGGGCATTAATTATTCATCTTACACCTACTACTGTCTTTCTTCATCAGTGCGACAGTTTGGAAAACAAACTGTTATTCTCAATCTAGGTGTGCTAATGAAGTGACAAAGTCAAATGTGTCTGTGCAGGTACATGTATTATCTTTATATGGCCACTCAGTTCTGGAATGCAATTTTTAGACAGGGAGTCATGAAGTGGTTGGTTTTAAAAATAAATTAACTTCAGAGGTTTACATCAATATACACCTAGATTTGGCAATATTTTCACAATTCTTCTTTACAAAACTGTGTAGTTTTGGGTGTGTGCTTTGGGTCGTTTTCCTGCTGAAAGGTGAACTTCTGTCCCAGTTTCAGCTCTCTTGCAGAGGGCAGCAGGTTCTTCTCAAGGGGACTTTTCTATACTTTACTCCATTTTCCCTCTGTCCTGACCCAGTGCCCCAGTCCCTGCCGATGAGACTCATCCTCATAACATGATGCTCCCACCACCATGCTTCATAGTAGAGATTGGGAGATAGTTTTTTGGGTAATGCACTGTGTTGAGTTTGCTCCAAACATAACCCTTTACATTTATGCCAAAAGTTCAATTTTAGTTTTGTCAGACCGCAAAACTTCTTGCCACGTGGCTACAGAATCTCCTGAGTGTTTGCTTCTGCTTTCTTGAGTAATGGCTTCCTTCTTGACACCCTACCATACAAGCCAGATATGTAGAGTGCTAGGGATTGCACATGCACCAGTCTTGGCCATAAAAGCCTGCATCTCTCACAGCGTTGCCATTGGCCTCTTGGTAGCCTCTCTGATCAGTCTCCTTCTTTGAAATCTCCTTGGTGCTCATGGTTGAGTCTTTGCTTTGAAATGCACTACGCAGCAGAGGGCACCTACAGCAACTGCTGAATTTATCATGAAACCATGTGATTCAATACAATTTCCTATAGGCACCTTTTAGTGTGTCAAAATTCAGCTAAATGTACTGAAATAATTACTTGGCTTTCTGACACACATTTTAGTATGCTTAGAGTATGTTAAGTCAAGTTTGAAATCTTTGGAGCCAGACTGATCGTTGAAAGCTTTGTGACCATTGTGGGAATTGTTCAGACTTGTGTTAAACTTATATCTTGGGTGTAGTTCTGGGACTGAGATGGTTTTGTAAGCCCCATTTGCCAATGTAAGCATTGAACTAGACAGATTATGGGATGTCAGTCTGTCTTCAGTAACATGGTGCATTTGACCATGGGACTTGGAAGGGTATTCACAAAATCATGGGTGTGTTCACAGTATGCAGAAATTGCTGAATCACAAAATACATGTTATAGTTGTTAGTGGTGTTACAATCTTATGTTCAGTTTGCCTAATTATCTAATCAAGAGTTGTCTCAAAGAATTTGTTAAGGTTCATAGTCGGGGCCACAGACAAACATGAGATGAAACCTTTTTCTTCCCCTCTTGTTAATCAATCCTTGGTTTTATATTATAAATTACATATGAGAAACCAGACAATCACAGAGCAGCATTTCCACACATTCCTATTCCTCTTATCTTGTGTTTAAATGTCATCCAGTGCAGAGAATTATCAGGATTTACAAATTCTTCAGGTACGAGTGACGTTTCAGTACATTTAAGGTGAGTGGTGCATTCACAGGAAAAGAAATTGGGCCACATTTGAGCGAGTTGAGATTTATTGAGATGTTAATTATTTCAATTCTCTTCTGTACTACTGCTTACATTAAAGATGGAACTGGTTTCTAAATTAATTCTAGGATGCTTCAGTAACTCGTATTACTAATTTTGCACATATAGGTAGGGTACACTAAGGCTTTGTCAGGATTAATACAGAAGCATACTTGCCCTATACAGTGTATGACTTTTGCCTTCAGAGGGAATATGGAAGAGTGTGCAGTGAATTAATTAGCTCATTACTTAAGAGATAACTGAATGGGGTGAGTCATAGCATTTAATTTGCCCTGGCAACATCCCTGAGAGCTGTTATTTTTACACACTTCACAATATTATGAAAATAGCAGCCAACTCCATTTTCATCCTTCAAGTCTAATGTTGCAACAACAACAACAAAAAATGCATAGTAAATGACAGGCACAAATGGTGACGTCCACTTAAGAAAAACAAGTGTGCCGCTGTGACGGGTATGATGATGGTTGTCCTTTACTCTCAGTGGAGCTAGCCTATAATTCATATTCCCGCTAATTCTGGCTGTGGGTTTTCACGTGCCTGAAGGAATGGTTTCCCCATCACAATGTCCCGTTTGACCTCAGGGCTGTTCTTTCATTGATTTCCTCGGGGGGCTCTTGCTCTTGCGCTTTCATGAATCATTTCCTTTACTACTTCTTCCTCTATCTAGCCCTGTGGACTTGCAGAAGATTGTGTAAAATTCTGCTTTTTACTTTCCTGTCTTTCTCCGTGACAGACTAAACCAGTTGCATTCGCCGTACGCACAAATGTCAACTACAGCGCTGCTCAGGACGATGAAGTCCCTGTCCCCGGCATGGCTATTTCTTTTGAAGCAAAAGATTTCCTTCATGTCAAAGAGGTGAGTAACAGCAGCCGATGGTTGGTAGGTGACTCATTAGTGTGCCTGTGTAGTGTAGAGACTAAAAGTGAACCTGCTGGCATAGATCCGGTTGAAAAATAGTCGCTGTGCGTTTGAGACGTCAAGATGTGAAGAATTCTAGACCACCAAGTGTTTACCTGGGACTGGTAATATTATGGTTTAAAATGCCAGTAAAAATCTCAGCGCAGAAACCTCAGTGGAGTTCCTCTGTCTAAAAAGATGTTACTTTGGAAAAAAATTGTAAATTAAAATCATTAAAAAAAAGCTTACATAGCCTTTTATTAGGGCCTGTCTTCTTCAACAGACATTTTGAAAGCATTTTATTTTTCTCTCCATTTATTTTTCTCTTCTTCCTGACCTTTAGAAATTTAATAATGACTGGTGGATAGGGCGGCTGGTAAAAGAAGGCTGTGAAATAGGTTTCATTCCAAGTCCGGTCAAGCTGGAGAACATGAGAATACAGCACGAACAACGGGCGAAGCAAGGGAAATTCTCCTCCAGGTATGAAAGCCTTGTGCTCGCCACAAACAACCGGCTGCACCAGTGCTTATACCACAGTCTTATTCATTCAAAAAGTGTGATTGGTTTCCATCACAGCATAGTACTCATAGTTTGGAAATTGCGTATGGGGGGTAATTATTCAAATCTTCCATCCATCGGCCATTTGCCAATTACATTCCTATACTCGATGGTAGTTTCTTGTTTGACAGAGGATTCTACATAATGCAAACCCTCTCTCAAATACACAGTTGTTTAATTTAGTTGTCAAAAGATTAAGGAAGAGCCTACACTGTTTATGGGGGAAAAGAGTTGAGAGAAACTGGACCACATTAAGTTAATTAGCCAGTAGTACCAACACTCCCTTTATTAGTTGAAATACCCTGTTGTTGAACAAAGCTCTCTATGGTTTGAGGCTCACATTTTTGTTACCATAGACCACAGTCTGAAACAAAAGGCCAGCACTGAACATTTTAATTTTATTTTCCTGACCAGCATCTGCGAACATTTCTCTTCACAGAAAGGTGAATAATAGGAAGGTTCGCAAAGATTTGTCACGTATAGATATTTACTTATATGGTATCTATTCTTACAATAATCAGATTATTTAATGTATTTTTATTTTATTTACTGTTTCTTTGTGTTTTTTACTGCAGTAAATCCGGAGGAAACTCATCTACCAGTTTAGGTGAAGTAGTTCCTAGCTCAAGGAAGTCTACTCCTCCTTCCTCTGGTACGTAGAACTGAGTGTTTTTCATTGCAGGTGAGAGAAGCGTAGTGCAAGTGTTTATGAATCCCTGCTATATGGCATCACTTTTTGGAAAACCAAAAGAGCTCTTTTAATGAGAAATGTCTTAAATGATTTTGTGAAATAGGAAAACGTATTGAAAATTCTCCTCAGTTATGCACCACTGATCTGCTGTTTTGTGTCAATAAGCAAATATAGTATTTTTTAAGTTAAGCATTTAATAATCCTCCTGTTCTTATAATCCTTATAATCTTTAAAGCTACAATAATAACTTAAAACCAGCGGTGTACCACCACGTCATGTTCAGTTTATGGCAAGTGACATATGGACGCACAAAGAATGATGAGTTGTCATCTGATTGCTGCAAGCCTGATTTAAATACAGGAATAGCCTCAAACTCTCAAGTGTGTCATGTTTTTTAAGCCTCTGCCCAGGTTACAGAATGTGGGCACCGGCCTGGAGTCCCCAGGTGCCTGGACACCTAGATAATTGGGCATTTTTTCTGGGAGTTGTGGCACTGAAGTCATTTCAATGTCAACTACAGAGTGATGAAAAAAGAGTAAAAAGAGATTATATACAAGATATAACTTGTTATTATAATAATAATAATAATAGTCAGTTATGATGATTACTAAAGAATATATCAGTTATTTAAGAAAATATTGCAGATCTTAATCCGTATAGGTTTGTGCAATTAAAAAGATACCGCTTAGTAAGTCTTAAAGTTGGGACACAATAAGATTTTGACATGCTGTATATTTTATTTACATACAGTGAGGGAAAAAAGTATTTGATCCCCTGCTGATTTTGTACGTTTGCCCACTGACAAAGAAATGATCAGTCTGTAATTTTAATGGTAGGTGTATTTTAACAGTGAGAGACAACAACAACAACAAAACATTTAAAAAAAGTTATAAATTGATTTGCATGTTAATGAGGGAAATAAGTATTTGATCCCCTATCAATCCGCAAGATTTCTGGCTCCCACTCTCTTAAAGGCAGTGCTCCTAATCTCAACTCGTTACCTGTATAAAAGACACCTGTCCACAGAAGCAATCAATCAATCAGATTCCAAACTCTCCACCATGGCCAAGACCAAAGAGCTGTCCAAGGAAACATTATGCTTTGGGGGTGTTTTTCTGCTGAGGGGACAGGACAACTGCACCGCATCAAAGGGACGATGGACGGGGCCATGTACCGTCAAATCTTGGGTGAGAACCTCCTTCCCTCAGCCAGGGCATTGAAAATGGGTCGTGGATGGGTATTTCAGCATGACAATGACCCAAAACACACAGCCAAGGCAACAAAGGAGTGGCTCAAGAAGAAGCACATTAAGGTCCTGGAGTGGCCTAGCCAGTCTCCAGACCTTAATCCCATAGAAAATCTGTGGAGGGAGCTGAAGGTTCGAGTTGCCAAACGTCAGCCTCGAAACCTTAATGACTTGGAGAGGATCTGCAAAGAGGAGTGGGACAAAATCCCTCCTGAGATGTGTGCAAACTGGTGGCCAACTACAAGAAACGTCTGACCTCTGTGATTGCCAACAAGGGTTTTGCCACCAAGTACTAAGTCGAAGGGGTCAAATACTTATTTCCCTCTTTAACATGCAAATCAATTTATAACTTTTTTGAAATGTGTTTTTCTGTATTTTTTTGTTGTTATTCTGTCTCTCACTGTTAAAATACACCTACCATTAAAATTATAGACTGATCATTTCTTTGTCAGTTGGCAAACGTACAAAATCAGCAGGGGATCAAATACTTTTTTCCCTCACTGTATCTTTGTGTAAATTTTCAAATAATATCCAATTTGGGGTTCCTTACCTTGTCCAAGAATAAGAAAGAATGCTGTTAATTTCTTGCTTCAACAATATATATTTCTCAAAAGACAAGATTATCAGATTATGATTATTATGATTATTATATGGTCTTAGGGTTACCCATTTACACTTCAGTTTCCTTATTTTTCAGATACTGCATCATTACTTTCTCACCTTCTAAGAATGATTGATTTGAATGATTTAAAATGCCTCTGCGCCATTAAAAGCAAATGTCTCGGCACCACTTTGGTTGAACACCTGATTTCTCTACCTGAAACTGAGTAATAATGCTTGATATTTTTGAGGGGATAGCTATGAGACCATTAAGGATCTCAGTGCCTTGCTTTAGTATTAATTGGACCTGGATGCTCTTCATAAAATAATGACTTTGATTTAACCTTCACTGTCAGCTTATATTTCAAAATCTAATGTGGATTTCCAGCCAAATGTACTTTGTCAATTTTTACATGATTTATCTATCTCTAATTTCTTTTTTTTTTACTTGTATTTTGCAGCATATACTGTAATTTCGATCATTTTGTTCATCTATTGATGTTGCTCTTTTCCTCATTGACGTTATCGCCTTTATAACTGTTGACCTATCTGTCTATATGTAGCTATTGATATAGATGCCACTGGTTTAGATCCAGAAGACAATGAGATTCCGGTCAACCATCGATCCCCTAAAGCCAGTCCAAACAGTGTCATGTCTCCCCTATCAAAAGAAAAAAGAATGCCTTTCTTTAAGAAGGTAAAGGTCATATCCAAGCTCCTCTCGTCCGTCGTCACTGCTTCCTCCTGTCACTCAACGTCACTCTCCTAGTCCTGTTTGCTCTCCTTGTCCTGCAACGACCCATTAACATGCATGCTTTGTTATTCTCTTTCTCTTCCGTCGTACTGTAGCTAAGCAGAAGCAGAAATCGGTAAGTGCGTATGTGTGGCAGAAGCTTGATGGTGTTAGTGAGGTTTTTTCCTTGGTTTTGTTTTTTTGCTTTTGTATTCTTAACATGGAACTCAACAATACCTTCACAGATATCTCAGAAAGACATGGTACTTCTGAACCATTGCAGCTTGTCAATTACACAAATATACTGATATTGTACAATTGTAACTACTTACAAATGTACAATTGTATCTATGTATTTAGATATAGTATACTTGTATTAAAAGTATACTGCAATTAGGTATTTGCTGTACAGTGTATATTTGTGGTCATTCTTTTAACCTAAGAGTAATCAAGTACAGCCAAATATTACTCATACTGCAAAATCCATGTTATGAAATAGCTTCTACATAACAGCTTATATAAACTGCATTGGTTTTATACTCAAATCCGCAGTATAAATTTAAAATCCCACAAGTGTCTTCTTGGCATAATTACAAAGACATCTGAAATTCTTTTTTTAAACCGCGCACTGTTCTTTCTACATCTTGATTCAAAAACATCACTCTTGACACTGGGTTCTGGGGGGAGGCTTCTGCCGAAATACTCGGCTTGTCTTCAATTTCGTCTTTTACATTTTTCAGAATTAATGCACTGATACCAATGCAGAAATGGCAACAGGGATGTTATGTACTTTCAGGTTGTTAAGATCATTTGGCATCACAATGGGACTCTGATCAGGCACCAGATGGAGCCAGTTTAATTAGTAGAACCTGTCTGCAACAATCAGCTTTATGGTTTTCATAAAGGAAATACAAAGTCCATATTTATACACAGACTATAAATATTTTTATAGTCTGCTATATTTTTCTAAATTATGCTATGGTGGTGCTTGCTTGGGAAATATTGCATGCTCTGAACTCTCACAGAAGTAACAGTTATGTTATCTTACTCTTATTTTAATACATATACACATACACACACACATATATACTTGAATTAAATCTGGGGTTGTAGATTGTTTTCCTGTGCCTTGTGTTTTGTTCCCCCTTCCACTTGTAACATATATGTGCTTGATGTTTCTTCTGTGTTTTGCTTTTACCAGAACCCCTTTACTTGCTGTGTTCTATATTTTATAACGAGTTATTGAGAATAACTTTTCTTTCTGAGTGAGCACTGTCTGTCCAATGAATGAGATGACAGCCCTTAGTAAGTCTTAGAGCTTGGATGCCATCGCGTTTTAGATATTTAAGTATTCTGCAATTTTATTGTGACTCTTTTATGACTTTATAATTTGTGCGGCATTCTTTATTGTATGGCTAAAAATATGATCTGTACCATTTAGCAATCTCAATAGTTTGGGTAGGGCAAATATTGTGATTGTGCATTTAGTTCTTCTAGTATCCTTACCTTGCAGTCTAGAAAGGAAACATATGTGCTGTATAAAAAAGTAAGGGGGGATATTTAATCTAAAATTTAGTTGTTTTTTTTGTCCCGATAAAGACAATTCAATGTTGAAGTCATGGCTTGGAATGATTGATGTACTCTTCCTCATTTAAAAATATTACGAAGAATATGCAATTCATACGTGTTCCATATGAAAGTCAAATATTAGTGTGTTGAGCGATAAGGTTAATTGTATAATTTGCCGCACTGAGAAATGAACATGAATTCAAAATAAATGTGAATTCCAATGGATTCGGACAACTTTCTTATATTCTCTAATGAGGTCATGTACAAATGCACTATTGCACCAGGAATTGGTGCTTGATGACACTAAGATCATAGGCCCTATTCTTTTCACATGCCACACTGAAGCATTTGCAATTCTGGAGAAACCTCCATGTTACCTGTCATTCATACCAGTGCAGTGAAGCTGTAGAAGTAGAACTGGAATACAGAACAGGGTGACTAATTCAGTGCTCAGACAGTGTTACTAGTAAGTGTGAAGCTTCTGTATTTTTTGCACTGCTTTAATCAGCCCATAACTTTAAACATTTCAACATTCCCTGAAAAAGGCTGTGTATAATAATATCTTCTCCCTCTGCAGACTGAACATATTCCTCCATATGATGTAGTGCCTTCAATGCGACCTGTGGTTCTGGTGGGGCCTTCATTGAAGGGATATGAGGTAAGGAGTCTTTCTGAGCAGAGCGGTTCTGTTCAAGCTGTGCAGAATGCAGGCCTTATTAGCGTCCTGTTTGTCACAAAAATGAACTGGATGCGGCAACTATTAAGTGTTACAAAATTAGATTTAGAAGTCAGGTTTCTTCTAAGGTGAAAGCACAGATACTCTGTGTACTTAAGACTTTTTAAACTCTGAATATGTTTTAATTAAAGCCATAGAGCTGATTGATTGATTGAAAACTTAACAGCAGGATAAACTCAAATAATTCCAAAGATCTATAATTTAAGCCTTGAAAACACTCATTATTAAAGACATCAATAATAGTAGAGGTCTTGCAACATGAAGATGAATTGTTAGGAAGCAAGAAGACACATATTTCGATGTGATGTTTATGAATTATCTTTTCATTATAAAATAAAAATGACAAAATTGATATTTATTGTACATTACTGTGTAATTCTCTAATTTAGAAAATGTCTGTATTCCTTTAAAGAAACCATTAAGGTTCATTTTTTATTTTATTTTTATTCTTTATAGGTGACAGATATGATGCAGAAAGCACTGTTTGACTTTTTAAAACACAGATTTGAAGGGAGGTAAGTTTGAAGGGTCATGTTACTCACATAAAGGCGCTGATTTCTAAGGCCTGTCAATCATTCTCCATTAAAGTCTCACTAGACATAGTGTCAGTTAAGTGTCCATATCTAATGAGTGTTCGACTGAAAATCACGCCATTCAAATGAACTGACTGACTTCCCTCATGATTAATGACATTAGGTTTGTAAGATTTTAAATTTATAGCAAATCCTCACAAGGTAGGAAATGTTTTGGGAACAAACGTTTTGTTGAGCTGAGCATGTACACTGACATTCAATCGGGTATTTTCCTCTAAAATCAATAGCATTTAAAAGAGCTTGCTCTGCCAAATTAGTTTAGCATATAACTGGTTTGGATTCCCTGTTTGCTTCAGTAATTATTTAGACCTCTGGTTATTTACAATGTTTAGCTTGATTACGAATTGTTAATATGAAAAATACAGATAAAACCCTGAACCCTGCCCTTAACCTTAACTATGTTTCTTAGTTTTGCTGAAAAATAACTAGTTTTGGATCAAGCCTAATGTGATTTAAATTAGACTGAACCAAATGTCTGTTGAACTAGAGGTTAGTTCTAAACATATGTGTATAAATCATAATAATTTGTATGATGATATATATAGATCTAGATAGATATATAGATAGATATATAGATATAGATAGATATAGATAGATGTGTATATACACTCACCTAAAGGATTATTAGGAACACCTGTTCAATTTCTCATTAATGCAATTATCTAACCAACCAATCACATGGCAGTTGCTTCAATGCATTTAGGGGTGTGGTCCTGGTCAAGACAATCTCCTGAACTCCAAACTGAATGTCTGAATGGGAAAGAAAGGTGATTTAAGCAATTTTGAGCGTGGCACGGTTGTTGGTGCCACACGGGCCGGTCTGAGTATTTCACAATCTGCTCAGTTACTGGGATTTTCACGCACAACCATTTCTAGGGTTTACAAAGAATGGTGTGAAAAGGGAAAAACATCCAGTATGCGGCAGTCCTGTGGGCGAAAATGCCTTGTTGATGCTAGAGGTCAGAGGAGAATGGGCCGACTGATTCAAGCTGATAGAAGAGCAACTTTGACTGAAATAACCACTCGTTACAACCGAGGTATGCAGCAAAGCATTTGTGAAGCCACAACACGTACAACCTTGAGGCGGATGGGCTACAACAGCAGAAGACCCCACCGGGTACCACTCATCTCCACTACAAATAGGAAAAAGAGGCTACAATTTGCACAAGCTCACCAAAATTGGACAGTTGAAGACTGGAAAAATGTTGCCTGGTCTGATGAGTCTCGATTTCTGTTGAGACATTCAGATGGTAGAGTCAGAATTTGGCGTAAACAGAATGAGAACATGGATCCATCATGCCTTGTTACCACTGTGCAGGCTGGTGGTGGTGGTGTAATGGTGTGGGGGATGTTTTCTTGGCAAACTTTAGGCCCCTTAGTGCCAATTGGGCATCGTTTAAATGCCACGGCCTACCTGAGCATTGTTTCTGACCATGTCCATCCCTTTATGACCACCATGTACCCATCCTCTGATGGCTACTTCCAGCAGGATAATGCACCATGTCACAAAGGTCGAATCATTTCAAATTGGTTTCTTGAACATGACAATGAGTTCACTGTACTAAACTGGCCTCCACAGTCACCAGATCTCAACCCAATAGAGCATCTTTGGGATGTGGTGGAACGGGAGCTTCGTGCCCTGGATGTGCATCCCACAAATCTCCATCAACTGCAAGATGCTATCCTATCAATATGGGCCAACATTTCTAAAGAATGCTTTCAGCACCTTGTTGAATCAATGCCATGTAGAATTAAGGCAGTTCTGAAGGCAAAAGGGGGTCAAACACAGTATTAGTATGGTGTTCCTAATAATCCTTTAGGTGAGTGTATATCTAGATAGATAATATATTTGTTTAGTTTTATTTTGAATTTGTTTTATATGGAATGTGGTGTTATTGTTGTTTTAAACATCAATTTGAATTAAATGCATAGCAAATGTTACAGTTTTGGGAAGATCTAAAAAAATAAATAAAATCACTCTGTGTATAAACAGACAGAGCAACCAAATGGCTCCAGGTTTGTGATCTTCAATCACAGAGTTCCAAAAACATTCAGGCTTCAGTCATGCCACTAATTGAATCTGATCACTGTATTTATATTTATGTCATAGTAAATATCATTTTGAGAATGGCAAAAATTGCCTCATCAAATCAAAGTGCTGCCAACTTTAATCTTAGTTCTGATCTGTATCTTTGCTGATTTCGAATCACTTTTGCCATTTGAAATAAACAATGTTGACTGATTTGAAACATCACATGGAAATCATGTCATCTGCCCGACAGAATGTATTATAAATAGGATATTGTTTTCCTTTGAGATTGAAATGAGTCTATTAGCTGTTGATAGATCTGTGGCACTTCCTAAAAATAGAAGCATGTTATTTCCAGAACAAGTTAAATATAGCTTGTGTTGAATTGTTGGGCTTTAGGCTTAATAATGAAGTTCTACTCTGCAGCTTGTAGTCAGAAAATTAAAAACGAGCAACAGTCCAGTTTACTTCATTATACAGGCATAATCTCAGGTAAACTGCTTAGGAGCCAGTGGCATAACTATAATGGCACAAGGGGGTGCCGTCATTCTGTGCACTGTTTTCAACCCAGCTCAAGACTGGTACTGACCTACTGTTTGAATTTTCATCAGCTAAATCAGTGACAAATGATTAACCGTTAGACAGAGTGATCAGATTTTTTCCTTAATAACAACAACAAAAATACCTTTTGAGAAAATTTACTTTTTGGTGAAAACAAGCAGAACACACCCTTTGTGGCCCCAGTAACACTTACAGTGAGACTTGTATGTTGTTAGCAAATACTGTCTATGCAAAATTAGAAATCCTAGAAATCCCATCTGATACACTACATAAATGGTTACGTTTTGTCTTTTTTTTTTTTTTTTTTTTCCAGAATATCAATCACACGGGTCACAGCTGACATCTCACTTGCCAAACGCTCAGTATTAAACAACCCCAGTAAGCACGCGATAATCGAGCGCTCCAACACAAGGTCCAGCTTAGGTGAGTTGTGAATGTTTTCTTTTGTCTTATTCAATGTCCGATTCTGATTCACATGCAAGTAAAACAGCTTCAAGGTGATGCAGACAGTTCGTCAATGTGGAAATGTGGCAATCTGCGTTAATGTTGTTAACTGCGTTTAAATTATGGCTATTTTTGTCCCTTCCTAGATTAGCTGTGAATGCTATGTGCAAGACTGGTTGCACTAGAGTTTGCGCAGGCCCAACATAGCACATGCAGCTGCAATACACAGAATGTGGTTTCCAGCCTTTTCTGAGGTGACCATATACGGTTTCTCTCCCAGGGTAAAGAAACAAGAGCACGAGCTTCCAGTCTGTCCTCCCAGCTTTTAGTTGTTAAGTATGATTCCCTGACATTTCTGATAGGATTCTTACCAGATTCACTCATCAGCTTGAGATAATAACAAATGTAGTTCTTCACCAGCAGGACAGAATTGTTTTTTTACTTTTACTTTAATAGGAAGCTCCATTATGTTGTGGGCAGGCAATGCCAGTCTAATAAACTGCAGCTCAAAAATTGAAGTACAGTTAAACGCCGATACTATGATTACAATAAATTGTTTCACACTCTACTTAACCTCAGTGTGTCAGTGTAGATAATAGAAACCCAGTCATGAGAGAGAGTTCATTGCTAAACAGTATAGTTATAGAATGTACTCTCTGATGTACCAAAAACTACTTTTATGGTCTTGTAATTTTTTGTCTTTTAAGTGTGTTTTTTTTTCCAAGATCTGTATCATGTTATGCGGCCCTATCAATGATTCTTTATATTTTTTGGAAGTTGTCTAAATCAGCATTCAAGTGATAGCCATTTATTTCGGACATAAGATGATTGTGTATAGGCAGTGTGAGGAAAGTAACGGTTATATTGGTGTGTGTTGTTATCTGTTGGTTGACATATACAGTGAGGGGAAAAAAGTATTTGATCCCCTGCTGATTTTGTACGTTTGCCAACTGACAAAGAAATGATCAGTATATAATTTTAATGGTAGGTGTATTTTAGCAGTGAGAGACAGAATAACAACAAAAAAATCCAGAAAAACGCATTTCAAAAAAGTTATAAATTGATTTGCATGTTAATGAGGGAAATAAGTATTTGACCCCTTCGATTTAGTACTTGGTGGCAAAACCCTTGTTGGCAATCACAGAGGTCAGACGTTTCTTGTAGTTGGCCACCAGGTTTGCACACATCTCAGGAGGGATTTTGTCCCACTCCTCTTTGCAGATCCTTTCCAAGTCATTAAGGTTTCGAGGCTGACGTTTGGCAACTCGAACCTTCAACTCCCTCCACAGATTTTCTATGGGATTAAGGTCTGGAGACTGGCTAGGCCACTCCAGGACCTTAATGTGCTTCTTCTTGAGCCACTCCTTTGTTGCCTTGTCTGTGTGTTTTGGGTCATTGTCATGCTGGAATACTTATCCACGACCCATTTTCAATGCCCTGGCTGAGGGAAGGAGGTTCTCACCCAAGATTTGACGGTACATGGCCCCGTCCATCGTCCCTTTGATGCGGTGCAGTTGTCCTGTCCCCTTAGCAGAAAAATGTTTGACGGTGGGGATGGTGTTCTTGGGGTCATTCCTCCTCCTCCAAACACGGCGAGTTGAGTTGATGCCATAGAGCTCGATTTTGGTCTCATCTGACCACAACACTTTCACCCAGTTCTCCTCTGAATCATTCAGATGTTCATTGGCAAACTTCAGACAGGCCTGTACATGTGCTTTCTTGAGCAGGGGGACCTTGCGGGCGCTGCAGGATTTCAGTCCCTCACGGCGTAGTGTGTTACCAATTGTTTTCTTGGTGACTATGGTCCCAGCTGCCTTGAGATCATTAACAAGATCCTCCCGTGTAGTTCTGGGCTGATTCCTCACCGTTCTCATGATCATTGAAACTCCACGAGGTGAGATCTTGCATGGAGCCCCAGACCGAGGAAGACTGACAGTTATTTTGTGTTTCTTCCATTTGCGAATAATCGCACCAGCTGTTGTCACCTTCTCACCAAACTACTTGATGATGGTCTTGTAGCCCATTCCAGCCTTGTGTAGGTCTACAATCTTGTCCCTGACATCCTTGGACAGCTCTTTGGTCTTGGCCATGGTGGAGAGTTTGGAATCTGATTGATTGATTGCTTCTGTGGACAGGTGTCTTTTATACAGGTAACCAGCTGAGATTAGGAGCACTGCCTTTAAGAGAGTGCCCCTAATCTCAGCTCGTTACCTGTATAAAAGACACCTGGGAGCCAGAAATCTTGCTGATTGATAGGGGATCAAATACTTATACCCCTCATTAACATGCAAATCAATTTATAACTTTTTTGAAATGCGTTTTTCTGGATTTTGTTGTTGTTATTCTGTCTCTCACTGTTAAAATACACCTCCCATTAAAATTATAGACTGATCATTTCTTTGTCAGTGGGCAAACGTACAAAATCAGCAGGGGATCAAATACTTTTTTCCCTCATTGTATATATGTACTATAGAATTTAAAGCTAGCTTTTAAAATCCCTTATTACTGTTTTACTTTATTGAATATAAGAAGTGTGCAGCTTGTTTTATTCAATGAAACAACATAAGTATGTGAGAAATACGGTCACTGCGATGTTAATGGTTGAGTGATATATGTGAGTGATATATATTGTTTTCTTAAACTTTTCAGATAAACACAATGTCTGTCTTGCCGTCTGCATTTCCTCAAACTCATGTTGTAGAAATCTTTTAACAACACATAGGAACCTGCTTAACCGATGACAAAAACACATCACAGAAAGTAGCAGCTGTTTGGCAAATCATCTTGCTGAATCTAATGCACCATATTCCTAGGAACTGAATTACTTAGATAAATGAGTTCTGATGTCCTAAGTGATGTTCTACTTCTAAGCTATTTGTATATCCTAATAAGATTTAATGACATGATGAAATTCTTGAAAAAGTGTTCTATTTGGGGTCAGTATACAATAAACAAAACCAAGATTTCGATTTTGTAATAAATAATATGGTAATTCATAATATGGTATTCAGTTTTCTGATTACGAAGGTCTTTCTATTATTGATTATTGATATAAAGTTGATCCTAGTGCTGACCACAGTGTTTCAAGTCTTACATCGTTCTTTGGCTTTTGGCACTTTCAGTTACCATGTGCAGAACGTGCCAGGGTGTCATGTTTTGTTGCTGTGCTCCATGTGCTCCACTGTCCAGTACTGGTGCTTGCAGCTGGTGCTAATGCAATAGGTTGATCACATTGTATGATTTAACATGAGGACCTGATTTTCCTGGCTTTTTCCATTCTATTGCTCTCATTATGCCCTCTCCCATTCCAGATGTTGTGGGTATGTATGATATATTAGTAGCTGTTTGTGCGCATTCAGTATTTGTTGTGTGCAACAAGACCATTGCTATGTACTGATTAGAGAAAGAGATTATAAGAAATTTAATGAGCTGCAGAATTATCTTAAAGGTTTTGGCTTGTATTTGTATTCACAAGAAAAGTATCAGATATGTTTTCCTTTGATACGATAGGATTCAAAACTGGATTTCAGAGATGTATCCTTACAGAATACTTTAGTTTAACAAAACAGAGATGGCCAGAGATCTTATTAGATCCATTAGGCTACAGAATAGCAGGTACAGGCAGTATAGTTTAGCTGATTCACAATGACAAGTTAGAATACATTGTTGGAAATGTGTAACTTCTTATGCAAGAGATTATTTTTTTAGTGTAATTGAAACACCAAAGTATATTATATTAACAGTGACAGTAACAGTTTATCTTCTGACCTTTATTTATTTGAGAGCAAAGAAATACAAGGAGTGAAATTAAATGTATATAGTATATAGAGTGTAATAATGAGTGTCCCTACATGCATAGTAAAATACAAATAAAGTATCTTGTTTACAATAATAGAATCTTAAATGTAAATTAAATCTAAAATACAAATCATTACAACAAAGCTAAATAATAACATCAATAACGCAATTTGTTTGACCTTGCTTACTGATAAATATTGTATTTGTCCTCATAGAGCTAAAACAGAAGGTTTGCTTGCAACATGGTCAAAGATTGTGTCTTAAACAATCGTGCAGTAAGCCTTTCAGTCATAAAAGAATCAAGCCAAAACCATCTCTGTGGTTAGTGTAGTAGTAATAGTATAAAACTGTTTGTTTATATCCTGAATAATGAATAAGAACAAAAGAAAGTTTACAAATGAGAGGAGGCCATTCGACCCATCGTGCTCGTTTGGTGTCCATTAATAACTAATTGATCGAAGGATACTATCCAGTCTATTTTTAAATGTTCCCAAATTTTCAGCTTCAGCCACATCGCTGGGGAGTTTGTTCAGATTGTGACAACTCTCTGTGTGAAGAAGTGTCTCCTGTTTTCTGTCTTGAATGCCTTGAAGCCCAATTTCCATTTGTGTCCCCGGGTCCGTGTGTCCCTGCTGATCTGGAAAAGCTCCTCTGGTTTGATGTGGTCGATACCTTTCATGATTTTGAAGACTTGAATCAAGTCCCCACGTGGTCTCCTCTGTTGAAGGGAATGAGTCATCTTGACCCACCCTTGTTTCTCTGTACATTCTCATCTCACAATCCCATTTTATCTTTCTTATTGTTTCCATACCTTACTTTGTCAAACAGGTTGTTATGGCAAACCTTTATTTTGAATGGATTTCACTTTTCATCCTCCCAGATCCCCTTCACAAAATAAATGCTGCAACCGAATATAGTTTGATTCCATACCATACATCTTTAAAAAGGTTTCTTGTTACTACAAAAAAGAAAGTGTTATTTAGTTATTATCATTAAAATTGGGAATACAGGTATGTGTGGTGGCTTATAATCAGGATCTTTAAGAATCGCACTAAATGGTTTATTGTCATTCACTAACCCACTCCTAAAGTAAACTTTAACTCCACGCTTTTAACAACCTGGACAGGTCTATAATTTTAATACTGTACAATGTTATTGCTACTATTAATTTATTTAATAAGTATGCACATTTCCTTATATTAACCCAATGCTAATATAACATCAAACAAAACCAAACCAAACTGCATCCTTTGACCAATAAAGAAATGGAGCCATTACATTTTATCACTGCAGATATTGACACCTCGTTTATCCTGTAGTGTTTTGTGCTCCTGCTCACATTTACAACCCCATGGATGAACTATCTGATTTGCTTTGCTTCAGCCCTGAATAATTAAGTAATGGACACATCCCTTATAAATACTCTGTGTAGCTATCCTGCGCTACACAGTTACAGCAGGGCAGGGGCCTCCTCCATCCAGTATAAACATCTGTACTGTAGGGCCGGCTCTTGGCGCACTCTTTGGTAAAGTGTTTGAAGTGCCACCCAGATAAACAATTAGGCACGCTGCCTCCACCCAGTCTTTCTGTTGTAGGCTAAACGCTATTGTGTTCAATAACCCTTTTCATACTCTGTGTCAATGGTGCAAAGGAAATGTGGTGTTCCTGGATATATATATTATGTTAATGACAAATATATTTGTTCAAAATTAGAGCTTTTTACATTGGAGGTTCTGTTGTCCTGTAAGCTGGATAATTAATAACATTTTGTTGTAATTTTTCCCTCTCTGTTAATGAGATTCCATTTAAAACGCCTGGAGATGATGGAGCTGACAAATACTCTGTTATAGGACACGTGGAGTGACAATATTTCTTTGCTTTCTTGTAGCTGAAGTACAGAGTGAAATAGAACGAATATTTGAACTTGCAAGAACCTTACAGCTGGTGGTGCTGGATGCTGACACGATCAATCATCCGGCTCAGCTCGGAAAAACCTCCCTGGCTCCCATCATCGTCTATGTAAAGATCTCATCTCCAAAGGTAAGCTGACGTGTCACCAATAAATACATTTTTCACCTCACTTGTAGTTGGGAATCTGCATGTCTGGAAAGCTTGCTAACATTGGATTAGATGTCTAGTGAAAGCTTTAAAAAACACATTTATTATAATACGTAAAGAAGCAGAGCTTGCCTGAGTGAAGGAGGACATGCAGAAAGTTCAAATGCAGGAGTGTGGCAGATTTATAACTTTGACATTTTGTAATGAGGACATGGAGTCATAATTCTGCTAAGATCAATAAACGAAAACCCTGGCCTTTGGGTTGTAAGCCTGGATAATAAATGTATTAAATATCTCTCTGATAAAAGTGCCAGAATGTTGTCAGACTTAGCCATGCCTCTTCGACAGCCACAAAAATTAAAAAAAAAAAAGTCCAAAAAGCCACATTGTAAATCAGATCCCCTACACATTAGTTCAGAATTGTGCCTACAAGTAAATCATCTTTCCTCCTGTGATTGCAGCAGGTTTAAAATGTCAGTGCACTGATTCTAAAATCCTGTTCGTGTAACAATGTAAGCCCCTCATAAAAGGTATCGAACCAGTGGCAGTTTAGACTGTGTTTCATGTCCATTGCCAAGAAACATAGATTTTAGAACATTATCAAACTGGGTTTTGAAAAAATCTGTTTAATGCAATCCCTGTGTTTGACCCTTCTAATGCATCAACAAAATGCAAGGCAGCCATTGGAATCCAATTTAGGTCTCTCTGCAGGTCTAATATAATCCAGCCAAGCTACGTGCAGGAGAGAAAGAAAAGAAAGTCTGTCATACTAAACTCATACTGAACTTGTAAATGTGAACCCAGGAAGAATATAGGCCATTGTTTTGAACAGTCACTATACATTTGCTTGGTTGTTAAATCAGCGGGGGTGATTGGGTATGATATACACATCATAGACACTGTACAGCCTTCCTGGTCTGACACTTTGTTTGCTTTTGCCCTTGTAAAGGTTTTACAGAGGTTAATCAAATCCAGAGGGAAATCGCAGGCTAAGCACTTGAATGTCCAGATGGTAGCAGCTGACAAACTGGCCCAGTGCCCTCCGGTGAGTAACTTGCACCAATTAGAACAGTCCGGCACCGGCACGGGCAATAGATCTGTGCAAGATTTCTTATCTGCCCTTCTCTTTTTTAAACAGACAAGTTATAAATGACTCTGAAACTGGAAGCTAAGTGTTGCAACATACGTATATATCTATGAAGCAGATGGTTCAGTTATTTATGATGTATGTATACAGGTCATTCTGATACCGTTACCGTAGATGAGTCATATAATATAAAAAATAAATGTTTTATAAAATGTTAGTAGTGGTGCATGCTGTAATTAAATACATTGAAGATATAAGCAGTTTGGGTTTCTGCAGAGTGTGCATTTAAAATCTCCTTTAGTTGGTATAGTATTGTATCACAGTCTGTATGTATTTTCTGAGCTTTATATTGCGATTACAATTTAAAAAAAATTCAGAGGGGGATTTTAACGCTGCTTACATTAAAACACTGTTGGATGCACATAGGGACGCTTTTGTACCTTTAAAGCCATTTGCATTTAGCTTTGAGAAATCAGCACTTTTTAATTCTATTTAGAAGAAATGTGTTGCACAAATCAATGATTTGCCTTTAATGTAAACTCATCTCTTCCTATTTCAATGTACTAAAAAAATGTGTCTGTATACGTAATGGTTTGAGAGTTTGAGAATGTCAGTCACCAGTGGAAGTTTCACAGAATCTATTTGTCTCCAGACAGCACGGTATCTTTTAATATTATTATTATTATTAGTAGTAGTAGTAGTAGTAGTTGTATTATTATTATTATTATTATTATTAATTTGAAGACATCTTCTGTTCTTGGACAGCTTGGATGATCTTGAGACGTCTGGTACTGAGCTTCTGTAAGGCTTTCTCTAAGATTATCGTTTTCAATTGTGTTCTGCTTCACACTGTTTCTCCTCCACACAGGAAATGTTCGACGTCATTCTGGACGAGAACCAGCTGGAGGATGCTTGTGAGCACATGGCAGACTACCTGGAGGCCTACTGGAAGGCCACGCACCCGGCCAGCTGCAATCCCCCCAATCCGCTCCTCGTTCGCACCCTGGCCACGGCCGCTCTCCCGTCCAGCCCCGCACCGGTCTCCAACCTGCAGGTACAGGTCCTCACCAAGCTGCGGTCTAACGTGGGGTTCCCCACAACCTGCAAACAGGAGCGCGACATGACGGGAGCACAATCCGGGCTAGAGATGAGAAACCTGCAGAGTATTACAATGTCGGGCTAGGGCTGTCTTGTTGCATCCCTTCTGCCTTCTTCTGAGGCCCTATTAAGATGTACTGGGTCGTTTGGTTACGTAAAATAACCAAAAAAAAAAAGTCCTGACCATTGTGCTCCATGCTGACTTGTTTATTTTGCTAAAAGGAAATGTAGGTTCTAATCATTAAACACTCTCTTCTGGGTTCAAACCAAGAGGATCAGCTTTATTTCTTTATTCCTACAAAAACTGGAAGCATGCTGTTGCCAGGTGCCAGTAAAAGCAAAATAAAATGCTTACTGCCA